>NC_138190.1:129115059-129232559 GCF_964194105.1 Spermophilus citellus | reverse complement strand
GTGCTGCTATGAACATCGATGTGGCAGTATCCCTGTAGTGTGCTCTTTTAAGGTCTTCAGGAAATAGTCCGAGAAGGGCAATAGCTGGGTCAAATGGTGGTTCCATTCCCAGCTTTCCCAGGAATCTCCATACTGCTTTCCAAATTGGCTGCACCCGTTTGCAGTCCCACCAGCAGTGTACAAGAGTACCCTTTTCCCCACATCCTCGCCAGCACTCGTTGTTGTTTGACTTCGTCATGGCTGCCAATCTTACTGGGGTGAGGTGGTATCTTAGGGTGGTTTTGATTTGCATTTCCTTGACTGCTAGAGATGGTGAGCATTTTTTCATGTACTTGTTGATTGATTGTATGTCCTCCTCTGTGAAGTGTTTGTTCATGTCCTTGGCCCATTTGTTGATTGGGTTGTTTGTTTTCTTATTGTCTAATTTTTTGAGTTCTTTGTATACTCTGGATATTAGGGCTCTATCTGAAGTGTGAGGAGTAAAAATTTGTTCCCATGATGTGGGCTCCCTATTTACCTCTCATTGTTTCTCTTGCTGAGAAAAAACTTTTCAGTTTAAGAAAGTCCCATTTGTTTATTCTTGTTATTAACTCTTGTGCTATGGGTGTCCTGTTAAGGAATTTTGAGCCGGTCCCCACAATCTGCAGATCGGAGCCAACTTTTTCTTCTATCAGACGGAGAGTCTCTGATTTGATATCTAGCTCCTTTATCCACTTTGAGTTGACTTTTGTGCATGGCGAGAGTAGGGGATTCAGTTTCATTTTGTTGCATATGGATTTCCAGTTTTCCCAACACCATTTGTTGAAGATGCTATCCTTTCTCCATTGCATGTTTTTAGCTCCTTTATCAAATATAAGATAGTTGTAGCTTTGTGGATTAGTCTCTGTGTCCTCTATTCTGTACCATTGGTCCACCCGCCTGTTCTGGTACCAGTACCATGCTGTTTTTATTACTATTGCTCTGTAATATAGTTTGAAATCTGGTATCTCTATACCACCTGATTCACACTTCCTGCTTAGAATTGTTTTTGCTATTCTGGGTCTTTTATTTTTCCATATGAATTTCATGATTGCTTTATCTATTTCTACAAGAAATGCCATTGGGATTTTGATTGGCATTGCATTGAACCTATAGAGAACTTTTGGTAATATTGCCATTTTGATGATGTTAGTTCTGCCTATCCATGAACAAGGTATATTTTTCCATCTTCTAAGATCCTCTTCTATTTCTTTCTTTAGGGTTCTGTAGTTTTCATTGTATAGGTCTTTCACCTCTTTTGTTAGGTTGATTCCCAAGTATTTTATTTTTTTTGAGGATATTGTGAATGGAGTGTTTTTCATCATTTCCATTTCAGAAGTTTTGTCGCTGATATACAGAAATGCCTTTGATTTATGCGTGTTGATTTTATATCCTGCCACTTTGCTGAATTCATTTATTAGTTCTAGTAGTTTTTTTGTAGACCCTTTTGGGTCTTCTAGGTATAGAATCATGTCATCTGCAAATAGTGATAATTTAAGTTCTTCTTTTCCTATTTTTATGCCTTTAATTTCTTTTGTCTGTCTAATTGCTCTGGCCAGTGTTTCGAGAACTATATTGAATAGAAGTGTTGATAGGGGGCATCCCTGTCTTGTTCCAGATTTTAGAGGGAATGCCTTCAATTTTTCTCCATTCAGAATGATGCTAGCCTGAGGCTTAGCATAGATAGCTTTTACAATGTCAAGGTAAGTTCCTGTTATCCCTAGTTTTTCTAATGTTTTGAACATAAAGGATGCTGTACTTTGTCAAATGCTTTTTCTGCATCTATCGAGATGATCATATGGTTATTATCTTTAAGTCTATTGATGTGGTGAATAACATTTATTGATTTCCGTATATTGAACCATCCTTGCATCCCAGGGATGAATCCTACTTGATCATGGTGCACAATTTTTTTGATGTGCCTTTGTATCCGATTCGCCAGAATTTTATTGAGGATTTTTGCATCTAGGTTCATTAGAGATATTGGTCTGTAGTTTTCTTTCTTTGAGGTGTCTTTGTCTGGTTTTGGAATCAGGGTGATGTTGGCCTCATAGAATGAATTTGGAAGAGCTCCCTCTTTTTCTATTTCCTGAAATAACTTGAAAAGTATTGGTATTAATTCTTCTTTAAAGGTTTTGTAGAACTCCGCTGTATACCCATCCGGTCCTGGGCTTTTCTTGGTAGGAAGTCTTTTGATTGCTTCTTCTATTTCGTCTATTGATATTGGTCTGTTTAAGTTGTGAGTTTCCTCCTGACTCAGTCTGGGCAAATCATATGACTTAAGGAATTTATCGATGTCTTCACTATCTTCTATTTTATTGGAATATAGGTTTTCAAAATAATTTCTAATTGTTTTCTGTATTTCTGAAGCGTCTGTTGTAATATTGCCTTTTTCATCCCGTATGTTAGTAATTTGAGTTCTCTCTCTTCTTCTCTTCGTTAGTATGGCTAGGGGTCTGTCGATCTTATTTATTTTTTCAAAGAACCAACTTTTTGTTTTGTTAATTTTTTTCAATAGTTTCTTTTGTTTCAATTTCATTGATTTCTGCTCTGATTTTAATTAATTCTTGCCTTCTGCTACATTTGCTATTGTTTGCTCTTCCTTTTCTAGGGCTTTGAGATGAAGTGTGAGCTCATTTATTTGTTGGTTTTTCCTTTTTTTGAGGAATGACCTCCAGGCGATGAATTTCCCTCTCAAAACTGCTTTCATTGTGTCCCATAGATTCCGATATGTTGTGTCTGTATTTTCATTTATCTCTAAGAATTTTTTGATTTCCTCCTTTATGTCTTCTGTAACCCATTGATCATTCAGTAACGTATTGTTCATTGTCCATGTGATGTAGGATTTTTCCTTCCTTCTTTTATCATTGATTTCCAGTTTCATTCCATTATGATCTGATAAAATGCATGGTATTATCTCCACCCCTTTATATTTACTGAGGGTTGCCCTATGGCATAATACATGGTCTATTTTTGAGAAGGATCCATGTGCTGCTGTGAAAAAAGTATATCCATTTGATGATGGTTGATATATTCTATATAAGTCAGTTAAGTCTAGGTTATTGATTGTGATATTGAGGTCAATAGTTTCTTTATTCAACTTTTGTTTGGAGGATCTGTCCAATGGTGAGAGAGGTGTGTTGAAGTCACCCATGATTATTGTGTTGTGGTCTATTCGATTCTTGAACTTGAGGAGAGTTTGTTTTATGAACGTCGCAGCGCCATTATTTGGTGCATAAATATTGATAATTGTTATGTCTTGTTGGTCAATGGTTCCTTTTAACAGTATATAATGTCCTTCCTTATCCCTTTTGATTAACTTAGTCTTGAAGTCGATTTTATTCAATATGAGAATGGCCACCCCTGCTTGCTTACGAGGAGCGTGTGCGTGGTATATTTTTTCCCAACCTTTTACCTTGAGCCTGTGTATGTCTTTTCCAATCAGATGTGTCTCCTGGAGGCAGCATATTGTTGGATTTGTTTTTTTAATCCATGTTACCAGCCTATGTCGCTTTATTGGAGAGTTTAAGCCATTAACGTTTAGAGTTACTATTGATATATGGTTTGTACTTCCTGCCATATTTGATTATTTATCTCTTTTTTTCCCCCTAATTTAGATTGTTTCTCCATGGTTAGCTTTCCCCCCGTCCTCTGTCTTTACCGAGGCACTTCCCGCTGATGGTTTTGGTTATCGTTTTCCATTTCTTCCTCGTGTAGAGTTTTGCTCAAGACGCCTTGCAATGCTGGTTTTCTGGCTACAAATTCTTTTAGCTTTTGTTTGTCATGAAAGATTTTTATTTTGTTGTCGTATCTGAAGCTTAATTTTGCTGGATACAGAATTCTTGGTTGGCATCCATTGTCTTTCAGTGTTTGAAATACGTTGTTCCAGGATCTTCTCGCTTTCAGCGTCTGTGATGAAAAATCCGTTGTCAACCTTATTGGTTTTCCCCTAAATGTAATCTGCCTCTTTTCTCTTGTAGCTTTTAATATTATCTTTTTGTTCTGTATATTGGATAGCTTCATAACAATGTGTCTTGGCGTTGGTCTACTGTGATTTTGTGTGCTTGGTGTCCTGTATGCATCTACAATTTGTATATCTATTTCCTTTTTTATTTCTGGGAAGTTTTCTGTAATTATTTCCTTCAGCACGTTACTCATTCCCTTGGCATGAATCTCTGTGCCTTCCTCTATCCCGATGACTCGTACGTTTGATTTTTTTAAATTATCCCAAATCTCTTGGATGTTTTTCTTGTGATTTTTTTACCAGTCTATCTGAGTTGGCTAGACTCTTTTCAAGATGATATATTTTGTCTTCATTATCTGACGTTCTGGCTTCTACTTGCTCCACTCTGTTAGTGATACTCTCGATTGAGTTTTTAATTTGGTTTATCGTTTCCTTCATTTCTAGAATTATTGTTTGATTTTTTTAATAATCTCTATCTCCTGATAAAGATGCTTAACTTCTTCTTTTATCTGTTTATGTAATTCCTTTTCAATGTGCTCTTTAAGGTTCCTTTCCATCTGTCTAAGGTGTTCCTTGAGTTCTTTATATGGCCATTTTTCTGATGACTCCAGGTCCTCCTGAATATTTAGGCTGTCTTTCATTGTTTGTACTCCTTTTCTTCCTTGCTTTTTTATGCTCATGATACTTCTTGTTCTGTTTGACTGCTGAGTTACTGTTTACTCTTATAAATTTATTTGATGCTTGGGAGGAGAGGTATTAGAAGGGAAGGGAAGAAGTGACTAAATAGAGTGAGTGTAGGCAGGTGGAATTCAAGAGAGGGGGAATAAGAAAATTGAAAAGAAATGAAAAGACAAAAGAAAAGAAAGTGAAAAGAAAGAAAGAAAAAACGAAAAAATAAAAATTTTAAAACAAACAAAAAAAATTATAATGATAATAGAAAAATGGAAATTGGAGTTTAAAAAAAATAATAATAATAGAATAAAAAGAATTAAAAAAATTGAAACCATTAATAAGAAAGTTAAAGAACAACAAAACATCAACTACAAAAAGTGAGAATAAAAAAAATACTAATAATAATCATTAAAAAAATAGTAATAATAATAAATGCAGTCATAGAGCTCGATTAACTTCTCTTCCAGTAGGTGGAGCTATGCCCACTGGGCCAGGCTTCTCCTCATGATAGGTGGGAACCAATCACTGTGCCTCAGCTCTTCTTCCCAGACTGTGCAAGTCTCCAGTCCTGAGTGCCTAGGTCCTTCTCTTGTGGTTCCTCAATCCAGGCCCCACTCACCTGTGATGCTTACCACATTACTGGCTACACGCCGGGTCTGCTGCTCCTGGGAGCCCTGTTTTCACGGATGCCTGGGCACACCCTTTCTGTTTGCCTCCCTCGGACCCTAAGTTTGTAGGTCTTGGGGCTGAGGACCCCCAGCAAATTTGTTTGCCCTTAGGTAGCAACTCCCCTGGTAGCTGGTGCAAGGGACCTCTGTTGTCAGCCCTGGTGGGAGCGATAGCCGGGGATTCTGTGCTGCTAGTCCCACTTCACTCCTGATTCCCTGGGTCTGGCTATGGTGCTCAGTTGGCTTTTACCTCTGTGAGATCAGGTGGGCCGACTAGTTATTTCAGCAGGATCGTTAGTGCTGAGTCACGAGAAGCAGGCAATCCGGGGCTTAAATGCAGCAAATTCGTGCTCAGTGTGTGTTTTCTGAGGGGCCCAAAGTGTACGCCCTAGCTCCAAGTCAGCTCAGCATTGTCTAGTAATCCTGAGCAAATAGGCTTTAGATAATTTACATCTCCCTATGCCCTCGCAGTTGAAGAGGTCAGAGACTTGATCCCTCCGCGTCTGCCGTCATGTTAGACCTCCTCAGTGATATTCATGTTACCCTTACAGTTTCCTGGCATAAGCAAGATCTTGGGGTTATACAAACTGCTGCTTCTGTTTGCAGTCCAGTTTTCTAGAACTGAAATCCTGCTGCCGTCGCCTCCACCTCTGGTCCGCGCTCTTTGGCGCCGCGCTTGTCTGCGACCTTAGCAGCACCGCCGCGGGGGGCCCAAGCGGCTGCCGCCGCGCCTGTCCCCTTGCAGAGGGATGCCGAATGACCCCAGAGCAGGCTATGCCCCAAGGTGCAGCAGGGAACAGGCGACCGAGGCACTTGAGGCCGTGGTCCAGCCTTCGGAGGACAGGGTTCGGCACGCAGCCCAGTTCCAGTCTCTAGCTGCAGCAGCTGGGCTATGTAGACAGGGCCATCAAGACAGTGTGCAGAAAGCAAATGGCGGCTCCCGCAGAGTAGATTTTCGGCCCCGAAACTACAGCCCCGCCAACAATTCCAATCCACTAACTCTCCCTGTATAGACAATATTCAAAAAAAAAAAAAAAAAGGCGGGGTGTACTGAGCTTTCTTTGCCTCAGGTACTTACAATCCACTGCTGATTGCCCCTTCAGCTTCTCTGCTGGGAGCGAAGTGAAAGAGGAAGCAGATGGGCGCAAAGCGCCCGCGGTTTTGAGCAGGAAAGCGTCCGGGAGCCAAGCGTCTCTTTTTCAATCTCTTTGTTTTTTCTGCTGCTTGGACGGGTGGTCCACTACAGATTAATGATGAAAGGAGCTCTAACAAGCTGGGCGAAGTCTCTATTAACGCCGGTGTTCTCATGTTCTTAATAGTCACATATTATCCCTGCAGAAGTGGTGAGGTGTTATACGTTGTACATTTATAGATGCGATTCAATTTAAGACTATATCTTCACAAAATAAATTTTTGTTTTTATTAATACTTTATAGCTACACATGATGTTTGAGTTTATTTTGACATAACATATAGGCAAGGGATATAATTTGCCCCACCTCAGTCCCCAGTAGTATCATTTAAAAATTTTTGAGAAATCCATACATCTCTATAACCCAAACAGAAATATAAAATTATTCTACCAGAAATATAAAATTATTCTACCATCCAGAAATTCCCCATATATATTGTTCCATTTAATATCTGCTTTAACTCCCCCAGGTATTACCAATCTAAAATTTTAAGATTGTAGTTTTTCCTGTTCTAGAACTTATGTGGATGCAATTGTAATTTGATATATGGTAGAAATGAAATTTTTATTTTATTACAAATATGCACTAGGTTCAATCCTCAGCACCACATAAAAATAAATAAATTGAGTAAAAGTATTGTGACCATACACAATAAAAATATTTGGGAAAAAAAGAAATTTCCCATCACAACTGTCAAATTTTGACAAAGCAAAATGAATTAAATAGAACATGAAAATGAACAAGATTCTGCACATTTTTTCAGAAGAGGGACTGGCGATGAAAGCCAGGGGTGCTTTACCACTGGTATGCTTTAAAACATTAAGAGAAAATAGAAGTCAGGTGTGGTGGCTCACATCTGTAATAACAGCAACTCAAGAGGCCAATGCTGGGAAATCACAAGTTTGAGGACAGATTCAGCAATTTTGTGAGAACTTTTCTCAAAATAAATAAATATATATATAAAGGACTGGAGATACAGTTCAGTAGCAAAGTGCTCCATTCAATCCTCAATACTGTCCTCTACCCCAAAAAGAATTTAGGTAAATGCAACACATTTATTTAATTATATGTTTTAGTTTTTGAAAATGAAATTTGATCAATTATCAAAAGTTTATGCAAATAGTTTTGAATTTTGTTTTTGGTGCTGGGGATCAAACCTAGAGCCTATTACATGCTAAGCAAGCACTCCATCACTGAGCCATATCCCCAGCCCAGAAAATATGTTTTTAAAGCATTAAAATAGGCAAATTATCAGGAATCTTTTATACTTCATTCACTGAAAATGTTATTCACTCATATAAAATACTATTTTGCACTATTTTTTTCTTTATCAAAAATTTCTGGAGGACTGGGGCTGTAGCTCAGTGGTAGGGCCCGCCTTGCATATGTGAGGCCCTGGGTTTGATCCTCAGCACCACATAAAAATAAATAAAGATATAAAAAAAATCTGGAAACCTAGTGAGTAATTTTCTGTTGTTTGATACAAACTGTTAAATACAATATTTATAAAAAGTATTTGATGATTAATAATTATAGTATATGAATTAAGTAAACTCATGTAAACTACTCAACTCTTCGTTATATAATGTATTTACTGTCTTTCCCTCCCTCCCTCCCTCCCTCCCTCCCTCCCTCCCTCCCTCCCTCCCTTCCTTCCTTCCTTCCTTCCTTCCTTCCTTCCTTTCTTTTTTTGGTACTGGGGTTGAACCCAGGGGTGCTTTACCACTGAGCTACATCCCAGCACTTTTTATTTTTTATTTTGAGGTACCATCAAAATCTAGTACCACTAGATTGCTTAGGGCCTCACTAAGTTGCTGAGGGTAGATTCAAACTTGTGATCCTCCTGGCTCAGCCTCCACAATTGCTGGGATTACATGTGTGTGCCACCATAACCAGCATGTATTTACTCATTAAAACATTGTCTTTATAATAGACACTTAATATTCATCCTGAACAATTTTTGGACAAATATGGCATGTAAAAAGCTAAGTAGTACAATGTTCAGAAAAGTAGAAATAAACGTGAAAAAGAATGAAAATTATAAATGCAGTTAGGAATTTGGGTAGAAAAACCCTGAAAATTATCATGTGTTTAAGCTTGACATTATTAGAACTAAACTGCAGTTATGATTTGGATTTGAAATGTTACCCAAAAGTTCCCGTGTTAAAGGCTTGATTTCTAAAGCAGCATTGTTCAGAAGTGCGGCATTTGGGAGGTGAATGGGTTATGAGGGCTCTAATCTCATCAATTGATTAGCCCATTGAGGAATTCATAGTTAAATGGGCTATTGGAAAGGTGTGGAAGCCTAATTGGAGGAAATAGTTTACTAGGAGTAAGCCCTTTCAGGCTTTATTTTGTCTCCAGTTACTCCATCCCCTTCTCTCTTGCTTCTTGGTTACCAGGAGGTGAATATCCTCCTCTGCAACACACTCTAGCTGCCATAATATTCTGCCTCACTGTAGACCCAAAAGTGATGGGCCAACCATGGACTGAAATCTTGAGCTCAAATAAATATTTCCTCCCCTAAGTTGTTTATGTCAGGTATTTTGTCACAGGGATAGAAAGTTGACTAACACAACTGCCATCAAATTCAGGTGTAACTAAAGAATCATCTTGGAACTGTGAGAAACATGTGAAAGAGAGATTCTAGAAGTTTTGGAAAAAATTGAATGTGAATGTGAGCAAGAAAAAAAGATGCTGTTTGAAATAAGTCCTAGAAATTTCCCGTCATAGGCTGGGGTTGTAGCTCAGTGGTAGAGCACTTGCCTAGCATATGTGAGGCAATAGGTTTGATCCTCAGCACCACATAAAAATAGATAAATTAAGTAAAGTATTGTGATCATACACAGTAAAAATATTTGGAAAAAAAGAAATTTCCCATTACGACTGTTAAATTTTGATAAAGCAAAAATGAATTAAATAGAACATGAAAATGAACAAGATTTTGCACATTTTTTCAGAGGAGGGACTGGCAATTAAAGCCAGGGGTGATTTACCACTGAGATACATCCTCAGTCCATTTTATTTATTTTTATAATGTTAAGACAGGGTCTCTTTAAGTAACTTAATGACTTACTAAGTTGCTTAGTGACTCAGTAAGTTACTGAGGTTGGCCTCCAACTTGTGATCCTCCTGCTTCAGCCTCCCAAGTTGCTGGGATTGCAGGTATGTGCCACCACCCCTGACAAATTTTATAAGATCTATTTTACATGACAGCCAATGATTTTCAAATGACTTATTATAAATCTTGTAATGGTGTGTGCATACATTGAAACTGGCTTATTCTGAAGAAATCTTGTCTGTATTGTGGGGTGGTGTGTGTTGTGCCAGGGTTCAGGGCCTTTCTCATGCTAGACAAGTACTGTACCACTGAACTACATTCCCTGCCCTGCATTTGTGTTTGTGTGCGAGTGTGTGTGTGTGTGTGCGTATTTTTGTACTGGAGATTGAAACCAGGGGTACTTAACCACTGAGCCACAACCCCTCTGTGTGTGTGTGTGTGTGTGTGTGTGTGTGTGTGTGTGTGAGTGTATGTATATGGATACATTGAGACTGGCTCATTCTGAAGAAATCTTGTCTGTTTTGTGGGGTGGTGGGTGCCAGGGTTCAGGGCCTTTCTCTGAAACGTTAAGTAGGATTTTTCCATTGATTTGTGCACCATTTGGGATTCTCACAAGTACCACAATTATTGATGGATCATATGGATTTTTCCATTGATTTGTGCACCATTCAGGGTCCTCACAAGTACGAGATCCCATATATACACACATATATAATATTTTTAGTTGTAGATGGACATAAGACCTTTGATTATTGATTTTTTATTATTTTAAAATTAATTAATTAATTTCAATTAGATATACATGACAGCAGAATGCATTTTGATTCATTGTACACAATTGCAGCACAATTTTTCATTTCTCTTGTTGTACATGATGTAGCATCACACCATATGTGCAGCTAGATATTTGTTTATTATTATGTGGTACGTATGATCAAACCAAGTGCCTCACACATGCTAGGCAAGTGCTCTACCAGTGAGCTACATCCCCAACCCTTTTTAAAATATTTTATTTAGAGACTGGGTCTCACTGCGATTTTTAGGTCCTCACTAAATTGCTAAGGCTGACTTTTAACTTGCAATCTTCCTGCCTCAGCCCTCTGAGTGTCTGGTATTACAGGCATGCAACACATTTTGTTTTTCATAGATACTTTTTTTTTGCAGTAATACAATAGGAAGAGTTGCAGAACTTTTATTATTTAAAATAGTTTAACTACATATTATCTTGGGTTTTCTCTATAGAGAATCATGGCATTTACAGGCAAAATTGTCTCATCATTTCAAATTTTCTTTTTTTTTTTTTCGGTGAATGGGAAGCACCTCCAATATAATGTTGGGTAATAATAGACATAGAATTTATATTTGTTTTACTCCAGTTTTTAGTGAGAATGTTTATAGTTCTGGCTATTTAATATAATGTTTTTCAAAAATTTTGTTAGATATCCTTCATTGGTTTAAAGAAGTTTTATCCTATTTCATACTTGCTATTTCTTCTAGAAAATATATGTGAATGGGTTGACATGATTCAAAGCTTTTTCCACAATTATTGATAGATCATATGGATTTTTCCATTGATTTGTGCACCATTCAGGGTTTTCACAAGTACCAGATCCCATTGTCCACATATTAATTGTAGAGCCTTTAATAAAGGAACTATTTCCCAAAGAATGGGTGAAGTTAAGGGAACCAATAAGGAATGATACAAATCAGAGTCTAGCAACTGTTGGATGCCATTATCACCACTAGTTATAGAGGGGTGAGAGGAGGGAGCAGTGTCAGCAGACTGGACACAATCTGTATTTGTGGGCTAGTGCCTTTCTGTAGGAAGTTTAACTATATGTAGTCAAATAGAAACACCACAGTAACCTCTTCTTATCATCATGTATTTCTCACCTCTGTTTGCTCGTGGCTGAACATAACTGGAAGACAAAAGCAAGGCCAACTGGGTGACCACAGAGGTCAGTCCTCAGGTCACAGAACAAGATGAAGTAAAACATGGATATGCTTGGGCAAATGGAATATATGCAGTTTATTGCCTTCATGTGGTAAATTAAGATAGATTTTACAAAGTTGAGCTATGCTTGCAAGAATGGAATAAACTATACCCACTCTATACCAATGGGTTTGTTTTAGAAATGTCTTATTGAGGAATTTAGCATCAAATGTTTGTAAGTCAATTTGGCCTATAATATTTTTTTCTGCTATCATTTCCTGAGTCTGATCATCAATGTTATTCTAGCTTCATAAAAAATTATATTAGGCCTGTCACAGTGGTACACACCTGTAATCCCAGCAATTTGGGAGGCTGAGGCAAGATGATGGGAAGTTCAAAGCCAGCCTCAGCAACTTAGTGAGGCCCTAAGAAATTTAGGGAGACCCTGTCTCAAAATAAAAAAATAAAAAGGGCTGGGGATGTGGTTCAGTGGTAAAGCACCCTGGGTTCAATTCCCAGTACCAAAAAAGTACTAAATGCCACTGAATTATCCACTTTAAAATGGCCAATTATTCTACTGTCCTGTATATCTAAAAATAAAAAAAACAATACTACCAAAAATAGACAATTATGTTATGTAAATTTCACCTCAGTTTAAAAAAAATTGAATTTAGAGGATTTGGAGATCACACTTTTGTCAACCAATCTTATTCATGTAAGAATGAACCACCAAGGGTCTATAGTTCTTTGGTGTTCTCTCAACTTGATTGCCTCTGAAAAGTTAAGTAGAAATGAAATAGCAACCCCCACCCCCTAACTGCATAAATATGCTTATTTTTTCACTCCATCTCAATATCTCCACTCCTCCAGTTCCCTCTCTTGATCGTTTTTTCCAGCTCATTTCAAAATATTGTTACTTTGTAGGTTGAATTTCAGGCTCTGGCCAATCCCAGTGTGGCTGTTATTTTGTTTGCCAAGTTTGCTTTCAAAAAGTAGTGACCAATCAGGAGACTGGTTTGGGTTACTTGGTTGTTTGTTTGCTTGTTTTTTCTGGGCTTTCAGAATTTCTGCAACCTTAATAGAAATGCAAACCTTCAAGTAAAAATCTGGGTCCTTTCTACCTTGTGGAATCCAGTACTAATAGATTCCAGTGTTTCCCAACACTCCCCTTACACAAGCTTTAATATTTTCTCATATCCTCCACCTGGGAGAGGGAGAGATCTCAATCCTCCCTGTTGGGAGAGGGAGAGTCAGGAATGCACTATGGAAGGGGCCAAACCCTGTTGGGTGGCCAGACATATAGGGTAAGAACATTCTAGTAGGCTGCAACCACAGGAACAGCATGATCAGTATGGGTGCTGGATGGTCATGGGTTCAAATAATGGGCTGTTACCAAGTTGTTGTCCTGTTACTCAGTTCTTTCTCACCCCACCATCTATCTTCCCACTCTCATTTGTGGCAACACTTTTCTAATTGCCGTGCTAGGTTATGTATTTGTTCATTGTCTGCATCTGCTAGTCAGTGGTTGCTACCCTGTCCAATTATTGTCCGAAGAGCATATGTGCAATTGTTAGGAGAACAGCTATTTAGGCTCATTTTTCACTCTAGACGTCACCCACTTTAATCTTTCACCAGTGGTGTGTGTGTGTGTGTGTGTGTGTGTGTGTGTGTGTGTGGAGGGGTGCTTAATTTCCTACTAAGACCAATTAGGTATCTGGCTCAAATCCGACTGCAAAGGCATAAAGGTGAGAAAGAACTTTCCAGAAAAAGGCTATTACAGATAGCTTAAGAGGGCGCTTAGTGTGTTATTTGCATTCAGTATTCGGACCAATCAGCGAGTGTGGTGTGAGTTATTTTATGGCAGGCTTCGCCTCTATTTCCCACAATTCCTGCAACTCCTAATAAAATACAAAAGTTTCTTCACACACCCTTCTCACCAATCAGGAACAAATATCAGGGGTATGGGCAGGATTTGTAGTCATAGAGAAGGTGGGAGTAGTCAGTGTGCCTGTCAATCATTTTAGCCACAACCAGTCAGGATTCTGAAGGGGGAGCTATGGCTTCCCTATAAAAGACCAAAGCCGCACGTGTTGCAGTCGCAGCCCTTTTTGCTTGACGGAGTTGATTGTACTTAGTGTGTTCTCCTCAGGAGTGAAGTAACGTGGAGGCTGCATTTGCAGGCTACCTTAAGGTTGATTTGCATTTATTCTCCATTGTTATTGATAGGTGGGTATTTGTAGTGTGCTTTTTTTTAAATATTTATTTATTTTTTCTTAGTTCTCGGGGAACATAACATCTTTGTATGTGGTGCTGAGGATCCAACCCGGGCCGCACCCACGCCAGGTGAGCGCGCTACCGCTTGAGCCACATCCCCAGCCCGGTAATGTGCTTTTTATAGATGGTTATATAGGATGCAATAATATACTTCGATAGTATTATAATTGGTAATATATTTTCACAGTTTGAGGTGATTTGGAAATATGAAAATTTGTGTTCCTTAGCCTAATTTGGTTACAGTGTTTTGCCTTATGTTAAACTATGATGTCTCTTTAATATTCTATTAGATTTAATATTGGTTTTGGTCCCATCTTGTCTATAGTTTTATGGTTCTGTGGTGTTTTCAACTTAAATCTGAGGGTATGGTTGGTGCTATTGGTTGAACAGGTGCAAGCACGGGCAGCTGCCAGGGAACTAATTTTGCCTTTTATACTTTTGGGTGGTTATTGTCGCAGTCTTCTTGTTTAAACCTTGGTCTTGGCCTCTGAGTTTTGTTATTTTCCATTGGGAAAGGGAAAAAAAACACTCTGGAGGTACTATAGAAAGGGTTTGGACGGTTAATGGCTGTTTCATTGCTATTCGCTTCACTCATAAGTGAAGTTTTGTGGGGTGTTTCCCCTCCCCTCGTCCTGGTGATAGAATTTAGGGCTCGCTAGGCAGCGCTCTACCATTGAGCTACACCCCCATGCCAGCTTCCCCGCTTTAAAAAAATAATATATATATATTTTAGTTGTTGATAGAGCTGTATTTATATGTGGTCCCGAGAATCAGACCCAGTGCTTCTCACATGCCAGGCACATGTGGTACTGCTGAGCCCAGCCCCAGCTTTTCCCTTTTAAAATATCATTTTTGTGGTTAAATTTTGGCATTAGTCTTCCTACATAGCAACTTTAAGAGAAAAAAAAAAACATAAACTTTTCTGGTATTTTTTTTAAGAGAGAGAGAGAGAATTTTTAATATTTATTTTTTAGTATTTGGCGGACACAACATCTTTGTTTGTATGTGGTGCTGAGGATCGAACCCGGGCCGCACGCATGCCAGGCGAGCGCGCTACCGCTTGAGCCACATCCCCAGCCACTTTTCTGGTATTTTAAACTTGAAATTGGCTTCCGGTCAATACAGAGTTACTCGTAGATGACTTTAAAAAGTTGGCTGCAAACAGTTTTGCTTACATTATTATGATATGCCAGTGTATTTAATAGTGTATTCTATTCCAAACATGGTCCTAACTTCATACATTTTCCCCTTAAAAACTTATTTGCACTTAACTGAACACTGTGGATACTGCTAATCCTCTTTTCAGCCAATATTACGTGCAATTTGGCATTTAATTTTACAGAACAATTTTTTATTTATCATTACATTCAGTAAAATTTTGGTGTTGTTCCTTCATGGGTTTCTTTCTTTTTGATAATGGGAATTGAACCCAGGTGTGCTTAATCACGGAACTACATCCCCAGCCTCCTCCCACTTCCCCTTTTTAAAATTTAGAGACAGAGTCTCACTGAGTTGTTTGGGCCTCATTAAATTGCTGAGGCTGACTTGGAACTCGATATCCTCCTGCCTCGGCCTCTTGAGCGATGGGGATTACAGGTGTGTGCCACCACGCCTGGCACATTGTAGGCTTCTTATGGAAAATTTTGCTCAAATTTCAATTTATAGTGGTGAAAGTTAATGGTACATTTTTAAATAATATAATTGTGTATTTGGTACAGTTTAAATTTCTAACTTCTGGTTTTATGGCTCCATGAATTTCCTTAAAGGTGATTGTGTTGTTCAGGCTCGGTAGCTCACACCTGTAATCTCAGTTTCTCTGGGAGGCTGAGGCAGGGGAATTGCGAGTTCCAGGCCAGCCTCAGCAATTTACCAGTATTCTAAGAAACTCAGCAAGACCCTGTCTCTAAATAAAATTGAAAAAGTCTGGGAATGTGGCTCACTAATTAAAATCTCCTGAGTTCAATCAAATTTAAACATATTGGCTGGGCCTGGTGACGGACACCTGTAATCCCAGCAGTTAGGGAAGCTGAGGTAGGAGGATCCCGAGTTCAAAGCCAGCCTGCCTGCCTCAGCAATTTAGCGAGACCCTATCTCTTAATAAAATGTTAAAAAAAAAAAAAAAAGCTGAAAGGTTGCTCTGTGGTTAAACGCCCTGTGTTTAATCACTGGTCCAAAAAAAAAAAAGAATTTTTTTCATGTTATCTTCAATTCACAAATAAGGAAAAGAGTGTTTTAATTGAAATAAGGTATTGTATTTTTCAGTGACAATTATGTTGTGTACATATGTGAATATAACACGATTTTACCTTTTATGTGTACATATAAAGCACCAATTAAAAAACAACAAATGAGGGCTGGGGTTGTGGCTCAGTGGTAGAGGGCTTGCCTAGCAAGTGTGAGGCACTGGGTCCAATCCTCAGCACCACATAAAAATAAATAAAATATTTAAAATATTGCCTTTCTACAACTTAAAAAAATTAAAAAAATATATGAGGGAAACAAGTATATTAGAGGAAGGGAACCAGGAGGAAGGAAGAGTGGAGGGAAAGAGGAACTATTAGAAACAGAGCAAATTATATTCCATTAATGCATAATTATTTCAAAATGAACCTGCAATATATTGTATAGCTATAATACACTGATAAAAATATTTAAAAATTATGTTGTATGCATGTACAAATATGCCACAATGAAACCACTATTCTGTATAATTAACATGTACCAATACAAAAAATAATTACCATCTTAAAATGCACACATTGACAACCTGGCTGAGCACACTTGTCATTTTAGGACAATAAATGCTCAACAAGAATGACATGGGCCACCACAGAAAGTCTTAGGGCTTCTTGTCTTGCAAGAATTGGGTGTTAAGTATCATATTACTTAGTTCTGCCTAGTCTTTCTCATATTTCCTTAGAAAAGCATGCAACGTTTCAGTATGTAGATAAGCAGATCCACTGTAAGCTTGAATGTTTGGTGTTTTTTGGCAGTGAATGGTCCTTGGAAGTCAGGTTTGCATAGTTTTGAATTTAAATTATTTTACAGTCCAGTTGTGTATTAAAATAATGGTAATTAAAATTTTTGGCTTAGATCCTCTTTCCCAGATATTATTATACAGGAAAAAAATTGATTTGTATAGTTTCTAATTGCAAGCAAAGATGTTGGGGCTGGGGATATAGCTCAGTGGTAGAGCACTTAATCTAGCATACATGAGGACCTGAGTTCAGTCCTCTGTACCTGAAAAAATGAGCAAACAAAAGACAGTAATTGCCCAGGGCCAAGGTTCAGTCAGCACAAAAAATGGCCCAAGTTTCCCCCATCCCAGAGTGCCATGCTTCTTTGGCAATGAACTTGATTGCTCCCTATTGCTTCAAGCGTGGACAGTTTGTTTTATTATTTCATTTATTTTTTAAATTTTTTTTAAAGAGAGAGTGAGAGAGGGGAGAGAGAGAGAGAGAGAGAGAGTGAGTGTGAGAGAGAGAGAGAGAGGATTTTTCAATATTTATTTTCTAGTTATCGGCGGACACAACATCTTTGTTTGTATGTGGTGCTGAGGATCGAACCCGGGCCGAACGCATGCCAGGCGAGCATGCTACCGCTTGAGCCACATCCCCAGCCCAATTTCATTTATTTTTAAGAGACAGAATTGTGATGTTGTTCAGGCTTGCCCTTTACACTATCCTTCTGCTTCAGCCTTCCAGTGCTGGGTTTATAGGTGCTTGCCACCCTGCCCAGCTTAGTGTACATATTTCTGATTCGCAGCACTTCCTGTTTAAATTCAAGCCTCCATTTGGTGACACCTGTTATGTATTCAAGGAGAGGGTTAAAAACTCTTGTCTGTCTCAAACCTCAGGATGATGATTACTGTGAGGAACTTGATTTTTGCTTTGAGGTAAAATACAAATACTTCCATTTTAAAATGGTGCTGCTGAGGGGCTGGGGTTGTGGCTCAGTGGTAGAGCGCTTGCCTAGTATGTGTAAGGCACTGGGTTTGATTCTCAGCACCATATAAAAAATAAATAAAGGGGCTGGGGTTGTGGCTCAGCAGTAGAGCGAGGCCCTGGGTTTGGTCCTCAACACCACATAAAAATAAATAAACAAAATAAAGGTATTGTGTACAACTAAAAAATAAATATAAAATAAATAAATAAAGGGTCACCAACAACCAAAAAAAATGGTGCTGGTTGAATTAGCTTAATGATATCTTTATTGGTGTAACATATGTGTTTTTCAAATACCCTTTTGGATTAAATCAGAAAGATTAATTATTGGTAGAATTGAAGGGTTCTTTTGCCTTTGTAATTATGAGATAACAAGGTTTTAGGAAAAGTCACAAATCCTGACTTTTCAAGCAGAACCATAGACATTAAATGATATCTAACTGGAATTTGGGTCCAGGCATCAGGCTTATAGGCATTTTTATTGCATTCACTTGGATGATAGAATCTTATAGGGGATATTTTCTTTTTGTTAGGGGATACTTTCCAAAGAGCACAGTAACAAAAACCATATTAGCAATTGTAAGATTTGTTCCCATTGTTATTTTCTTGAAATCTATAGTTGGTGTCAGAAGATACGATTATTTAATGGCTGGAATTATTTATGAAATTATTCTAAATGATATTAACTACTTTTAGAAGCTTTTCTAACTTACTGTTAGACACTAGCATATAATCAGAGGTTCTCATATAACCCAGTGAGTAATTCAACCTTCCATTTCAAAAGTTATCTATAATCCTGCATGAACCTTTTACTAAGGTCTTGAATAAACTGACTTCCTTGATTCCCCCTTCCCAGAAATTAAGGGACACTGCTTGCAAGCTAGTATATAATTCCCATTTTATTAAAGCAGAATGAACTATGGTTCATTTTGAAGGGATAGTTCAATCTCTGAACAGTAGTCTTATTTGATCTTGTAACCAGTAACAAGTTAATGTGTCCCTGTTTTACATCGTCTTTCACTATACATATTTGGGTAGGTACCCCAACCTCACATTTCATTTTTAGATGTTCCTCTAGATAAGGGAAAGAAGACTTGTGCCCTAGCTATCCATGTAAATGAATTTCCATCCTTGCATTGATGCTGGACTGTCTGCCCACAAGCAAGTATTCTTTAATATTTGTAAAAAAAAAAAAAAAAATCTCCTTCAGAACTTGTGATGGGAACGTTCTGTGTTGGTTAGCCTGTGGGTCTATAATATGAAGAGGATGGAATGTGAACCAATTTTTGTGAAGACCTACCTTATGTAGGGTGAGGTAACACGTTTTTCACCCCTCTCCTGTCCTTTGTGCTATCATTAAAGACCCTGGTGAAAAACTCATGCAAGATTATGGATAACTTGAAATGGGAGGTTGAGTTGTTCAACAGTTTACAAAACAGCATCTCATGTTGTACTAGTGTTGGTGATCAATAATGCAGTAATTTAGAAAAGCACTGCCATCATAAAGAAGCTAATGTCATTTAGGATAACTTTATTAATAATTTCAACCCAGGGCCACTCCCTGGGAACTGCTGACTAATGCCATAATAAAGACTTGTTTCTTCAACTTATTCCTTTAATTTGACAGGGGCATCTTTTTCTAATCCTTACGTGTGTTCCTCTTGACATCGTGGGTACCCTTATTACAGACATTGACACAATTTGACTCTTTTGATTTCAAAGAAAACTGATTTTGACTTTTTAACATTGAAGTTTTGATCTTTTCATTTTAGGAAAGCCAGTAGCTGACAAAACAGTAATTGGAATGGATTGTGGGAAACAAACTTCAAAAGTGATAGCACTGCTCAGGTGCCTTTGTTTATCTTTAGGTATGAGAATGTGTATCTGAAGATAATTTGAAATCCAGCTCTTATCTATTTAAATAGAAAAGATGTGAGACCCAAAGACTAAGTGGTGTCAGGGATTGGGAGCCTACTGATCTGTCCCTCTCATGGATTTATTTTGTAGGGGTCTTGAAGGCATAAGACAACAAATAAAGTAATATCTAGGTCAGTACTATCAATCTTTACCCTTCAATATGTTGTTGTCTATTTCCTTTATAGACATTGCTGAGACAATAAGACCAGACTGTCTTACACACACTTAACATATTTTCACTCTACGGCAATAGGGATCTCAACTGGTTTCAAACATTATTTCTATGCTTTGTGACACTGTAAAATTGTCAATGAATTCAGATGTTGGAATCTGGCAGCAAGGATTTTAGGTTTGCGTTGCTAGGGCTCCCTGACCCCTGTGTTTCCTGTTTCATACAAAAGAGATACAGAGGGATGGATTGGGTTGAATGGATTTAGGTAAGTTTATTATGATAGAAAGTCTAATGTTGAGTGAGTTACATTGAATACTCTATATAAAGAAATGTTCTTTCTAGTCCAGGTTCAGGTCAGAGTCTCTGTTCCATACAACAACCAAACCACAAAGCTTGATTGGAAGCTCACTTGTATTTGGTGCTATTTGCCCAATTGCTATCTAATGTTTCTTGGAAATGTGTGGAGGTCCTGTGTCTGAACTTGATTTTACCTTTGCTAACTTTCAAATTTTGTGGCAAGGTATATAGTAACTGGGTAAGGATTCCTTTATGATGAGGGATAGAATTTCCTATTAGTTTGGAAATGAAGCTTTCAGTACACAGGAATACCAAATCCCAGAGCAGTGGGATTTCTAACAGAAGTACTCTTCTGGAAATATTGCCTACTATGGTATACGTTCTGAAATATGGTCTTCCCCTGTAGCCATTCAACAGGTAGCTTTCTGAGTTGTACTTACTGGCAACATGTAGATTAAATGCATGCATTATATAGTTCTGAATCTCAGTGCCTTTTACATTGCCTCTTGAGCTACTTTGGAGTCAGTCAAACCTCAGTTCAAACTTGATTCACCAATAACTATCCTTAGTTCCTAACTATCCCTTTTCTTAGCCTAAGTTTTTCTTATCACAAAATGGAAATCATATTTTGTTATCAGGAATGTTGTGAGAATCAAGTGTAATAATCTTTGTGATGTACTTACTGCACACAGTAGATACTCAGGAGTCAGTCCTCATTGTCTGAATGTGCATGTTGGAATAAGACATTTACCCATAAGTCCTAAATTTTCTATTCTAAAATTTCAACAAAATCGACACAAGTGCCTTAAAATACGTCGCAAATCATAATCTAGATCTTATATATTATGTTAATGCTGTAATTATTACAACATGATTTTATTCTATAAACATTCTTAGATATGTAATTATATATTTATTTCACATCTGGGACTGTGGGACAAATTGTTTAAGGGGCTTATTTTAGCCCCCCCATTCCTTGCCCTGTTCCTTGAATTATTTTCTTTCCTTTTTCAGGTATAATTGATTTCTCATAGGTTATGTTGGCTTCTCTTTGGAAACCACAGCTCTGTAATCTTACTGTGAAGCAAGAGGTGGCTGTGGAACCCAGAATTTTTCCTTGCTCAGATCTGAGTTCTTCTCTGATCTACTTAGGCACTTCACATAGAAGCTTTCATGGCTCAGCTTCCAGCTGGATTTTCTAGCTGTGTGCATTGGAGGGTGCCTAGTTAAACTGGCAGTCCTAAAATTTTTTACTTTCCTATAAAAAGTCACTTCCAGGCTATTATTCATTGAAGATTAGGTGAAAATATTTAACAACATGAGAAAGGGTTAAAAATGCTAAATATAGATATGCACCACCCAAAGATATTGACTTTTTTTTGTACTGGGGATTGATCCCAGGGGTGCTTATGGAGCCCCATCCCAGCACTTCCTTTTTTAAAAAATACTTTTTATTTTATTTATTTGTATATGGTGCTGCTGAAGATTGAACCCAGTACCTCACACATGCTAGGCAAGTGCTCTGCCACTGAGCTACGGCCCTATCCCCCAATACCTCCTGTTTTTGAGACAGTGTTTCACTAAGTTGCTTAGGGACTCCTTAGTTTGATGAGGCTGGCTTTGAACTTTGAATCCTCCTGCCAAAGCCTCCCAAATCTCTGGGATTACAGGACTGTGTCACCACACCCTGCTCAAAGATTTTTAACATTTAGTCCCAATAGATACCTCTAGTTCCTCTGCTTTTCTGTTAGCACACATATTTATTCTGGTAGCATCATGTAATCTGAAATTCACCCAGCCAATGGGAAAAAATCCACATTTTAAAATTGGAAAATTAAAGTGTCTAACTCATCCAACACATTGACATTTCAAAACCTTTTAATTTATCAAAGATTCAGTTAAATTCCTTTAAAACCCTGGAAGGTGGAGGTCATTTTTACTTTTCATGCAGTGGGAAACTGAAGCCAGAGTTATTTAGGAAAAGCTTTACCCCAAAATTACCAATTGGAGCTGTGCCAAACATATTCTTTCATCAAGTGTTGTGATGATGACCTTAACTTATTTGCTAATTCAAAAAGGTGTGAAACTTAACAGTGACACTTCCTCCTTTCCATGCCCTTGTCTCATACACTCTGTGCTTCACAGTTATCTTGGGTTTCTTCATTGGTGGAGTTTTGAGAAGATGTGAATGGTTTTAGTGGGTAATTTGGTGTTAGCATTCTAAAAATAGTGAAAAGCCAGAGGAATCCTAAAGTGAATCCTAAAGTAAAATTAATCTCTATTTGGGCATATCTGCCACATAGAGAAATCAGAGTTCAGAAACCTTGGAAAAATGAAAGTGACCCTATTCAGAATTTAAGGATTAATCCCAAAGGAGTTCATCCTTTGCCCTTCAGCTCATCTGTGATTTACACTGGTTACTAATATTTTGGATTCTTGTGTGGTACTGGGAATTGAACACAGGGCCTCACATATGCTGGCCTAGCATTGTTAACAGAGCTACACCTCATCCAGCTCTTTATTTTGAGAGTCTCACTAAATTGCCTAGGCTGTCCTTGAACTTGAGATCCTCCTGCCTGAAGTCTCCCAAGTAGCTGGAATAATTATTTGGAATGTTAATGTGCTATAAATTCTCGGTGTGATTCCCCCCCACCCCTTGTGTTTAGATTAAATGTATTTTCATACTTGTTTGTATGGGTACTAGAGATTGGATTTTAAATGGAAATTTTAGATCAAGCCTATATGGATATTTTTATGAAAGAAAACAATTTATTCCTAGTTCTTTATAGCACTATTCACATAAAGGGTAATAGGCTCAAATTTGTTATTACAATTACAACTGGAAGTAATTTTTAAAATGTGCTCACAAAGTTTGAACACTAAAAAGAATGTTTTTAAAAATGGTTTATTAGTTATTGTTGGACCTGTATTTATTTATTTGCATGCAGTGCTGAGAATTGAACCCATTGCCTCACACATGTGAGGCAAGTGCTCTACCACTGAGCCACAACCCCAGCCCTAAAAAGAGTGGTTTTTTTGACAACTATTCTTTTTTTCCACAAAAAGGAAAAAAGAAACCTCTGCTTTGTCAATTTCCCAGGTGTAAATACTCTCATTGTGGCTGATTTCAAGCTATCAATGTGACATCACTGAAAGATTTAGGAGGAGATATGCACTGTCAATTGGTAATGAGTCATTTCTGACACAGCACTGAATGAGCATTATCACTGGCAATTTTAACTACATAGTTATTACTACTGTTAACATTTTTGGTGTTCTTCCAAATAGTCTTATAAATATATTCACATTGGTTCTGCTGCAGAGACTTGTTAGTTTTCATAGGTAAATCTGTGCTTTCTCATTTAGGTATCTGGCTTGATTTCAGGTTACCAAATTCAAAATATTATGTAAACATTTACAAAAGACATAATGATTCCATGAATTTATTTGAAGATTTTAATACATGTGTAAACATAAAGCTCTGAAAAGCATTGTACATTGTGGCATTTAAAAAGTGTTTTTAATGCAGATTTATTTTTTGTATGATTTCCATAACACATCTAGGAGTGGTAAAGACCATGATCCTCATAGGAACAGTTATAGTTCATTTGTATAGCTTGATGCAGAGTAATTATAGGTCTGCCTATGGGAATGTAAACATAAATGAGAGAGAGGCTTTCTCTATTTTGTTCATATTGTATTCCTAGTATCTGAAATTGATTCTGGGAACACATTGTGCCTTCTGGGAGAGAACCTTAGGTCTATTTGAGGCATCAAAAGGCACAAAAAAGCACCGCCTTGTGTTTGTAGACAAATAATTTAATAATTTGTACCCATGGCCTAGAAGGAGCTGATAATGAGATTGCTGAATCAGATAAAATATCCAGGTTGCTTGAGTGGATTTGCACAGGCACTCTGGATAATATGAGTACTTCAGAAAAGCCTTGTGCAGCTAGATTTCTAGTGAGCAAACTTGTGAGCTTTCACTTGAGCTCTCCCTCCCAGATTTAGAGTGGAGGCTCTACTCCCTTCTCCTGTTGACACAGTGATGTCTGGGTAAGGACTTCACTTGAGAAAATAGGCAAGAAATGCCAGATGGAAGTATAGTATAAAGAGTAGTGAGAAGTGTTTATAGTGCACAAAAAGATGTGTGTTGCCTGCTACCCAGAGTAATATTTTTTTTCTTGCCTAAATTTGGTATCTTCCTAACAGATCCCATTTCACTGTTTGCACCTGGACTGCTAAGTGCCTGCCTTTCTCAAGATTCTTGAGGTAAGAATGTGAGAATCATAGAAGAGCATTTTAACATTTATTTTGATTCACAAACAAAATATCTGCAAGTGAAAAGTTTCATAGCTTGTGTTTTTTTTTAAATTTTAATGTTATATATGACAGCAGAATGCATTACAATTCATATTACACATATAGAGCACAATTTTTCATATCTATTCTTGTACACAAAGTAGAGTCACACCATTCGTGTCTTCATACATATACTTAGGGTAATGATGACCATCTCATTCTATCATCTTTCCTACCCCCATTTCCTCTCCCTTTCCCTCCCTCCCTTTTGCCCTTTCTAAAGTTCATCTAATCCTCCCATGCTTCCCCAACCACATTATGAATCGGCATCCTTAAATCAGAGAAAACATTCAGCATTTGGGTTTTTTGGGATTGGCCAACTTCGCATTATATTCTCCAGCTCCATCCATTTACCTGCAAATGCCATAATTTTATTCTCTTTTAATTCTGAGTAATATTCCATTGAGTATATATACCACAGTTTCTTTATCCTTTCATCTACTGAAGGGCATCTAGGTTGGTTCCACAGTTTAGCTATTGTGAATTGTGCTGCTATAAACACCGATGTGGCTGTGTCCCTATAGTATGCCGATTTTAAGTCCTTTGGGTATAGATCAAGTAGTGGGATAGCTGGATCAAATGGTGGTTCCATTTCATAACTTGCGTTTTTAATCAGAACCAGACAAAAGTCTTAGCTGTGGGTTGGGGATATAATATAGTTCAGTAGTAGAGCATGTGCCTAGCATGTGTAAGGCCCTGAGTTCAATCCTCAATACCACAAAAATAATTTTTAAAAAATTGGCTCTGAGAGATGCTTGTTTAATTTAAACTTATATTCAAAGAAACTACATCTTTTATCAATTAAAATCATGGATAATACCAAGTCATCAGAAAACCTCAAAATTCAGTGGGTCAGATTCTTTTGGACTTTTGACCAGTGTGAAGTCACTCACACCCTAGTATAAGGGTACATCATTTGAGTACTTCAACCCAGTGGAAGCTTTGATTACTCTATTAAGGAAAAATAAACCTTCCAGCTACCTATTTTCAGCATCACTCATTTTCAGCTATTCAATAAACCTGTCGTCCATTTCCACATGGCTTTAGGTTGAAAATTTCAAGGGACCACACAGGAATATCTGTGAAATTCCATGAGAAGTGCTTTCATGAGAGGTTTACTGGTATTCCGGAAGAGCTTGTAATGACTTTTCCATATGAATCTGCTCCTTGCCATTTTCCCCTCACCTTGATCTTTTGGTTCATTTTAGGAATCAATTTTGTCTAATTTCCAAATGTTGCCTCTGGGTGGTTTGTCTGAATTCATTATCTGTTATACTAAGAGTGGAAGATAACTTGATGCCTTTTTGGGGTTCTGGGGTTTAACTCTAGGGTCTAGCACATGCTAGGCAAGTGTTCTACCACTGAACTATATCCCCCCACCCTAACTTGATACATACTAATGACATAAATACCACCCTTACCCTAAAAACCTTTTTTTCTCTTCCTTTTTTTGGGTCATTTCATAATCGCTTCAAGGGATATAATGATTTTATGGTATTTAGAGGTAGTTTCCATGGTATGTTTCACCCACTCTCATTTCATAGTAAATTTTTAATCTTTTTTAGTAGGTGGACATGATACCTTTATTTATGTATTTTTGTGGTGCTGAGGATCAAACCCAGTGACTCACGTGTGCTAGGCCAGTGCTCTGCCACTGAGCCACAATCCCAGCCCCTCATAAATTTATATGGGCATTTTGGTGCTCATTTTTATGGTGCTTTAATAAGCTAGAAAAGATGCAGAAAAGGCTGGCTCTTGGGAGTTCAGTTGCTGGTTGAGTGCAAAAACTATTTTTTTTTTGTTTTTGTTTTTGATTTTTTGTACCACGGATTGAACTCGGGGGTACTTAACCACTGAGCCACATCCCCAGCCCTATTTTGTATTTTAGAGACAGGGTCTCATTGAGTTGCTTAGTGCCTCCCTGTTGCTGAGGCTGGCTTTGAACTTGTGATTCTCCTGTCTCAGCCTCCCATATTTGTGGGTTTTTTTTAAAAGATAATTTCTATCACACTTACATTGTAGAGTTTAAAGAATAAAATACTTCAGCAGATTTACTCACAAAAACTGTAGTTCCCCAACCCCTCACCATTCCTCCATCTCTTAGTATGTTTATCCAGAAATGACACCATTTGATTTTGGGATTGTAGACAAAACTTGTGCTGAAAATATCTCAGAAAAAAAATGAGACTACTAAAAGGATTTAAGCTTTTGTTGTCTGCCTTTTTTGAAGGGAGGCAAATTACAGAGATTGGATCCACAGAAAAAAGGATCAGGTGACATAGAATGACAAATATGAAATGTTCTCTTTCCTTCAAGGACCTATGCCTAAGGGTAGGGAAAGGTCTGTAAAGTAGAGGCCCTTTGTGTAGAGTTCTGCTCTTGAGGATAAAGCACACAAGAGGACAGGGTCTTTGAGAAAGATATCATGGTCTTTGTTCAAGTTCAGTGTTTCCTGCCTCCTCTCTTTCTGCTCCACTCTGTGTTTCAACATTTCTTCACTTGGACAAGCAACGTAAAGGGACATCACAGGTCTGGGAGACTTACGTGGCCTAAAGTATAGCCAGCAAATAAAGACAGACATACACACACACACACACACACACACACACACACACACACAAGCAATAATGCTATAACATAAACACACACTCTCCCTCCAGCTTTTAGCTTTAGAACACAGGCATTCAGAAGAAATGTATAAATGTATAGAACTTTTGACACATGATTTTTTTAGACTTTCATGAGCCTTCACATCTTCTCCCTTACAGTTTTCTTCAACCAATAATACCTAAAGATGATTTTAGTGGGAGAAAACATTAAATTTTAGTACCCATGAAGGCAGTCACAGGTTGAGATGCATCATTGCTTTAAATGCATCCTTTAAATGTATATTTCATCTGTGGTCCATTTTTTAAATACTTGGGCAAGGATCTGGTAGCTTCATGTTTTTAAATACTATCATCTCTCTTGCTCTGTTAAAGTGACAGGAAGACTGAGTGCTCTTGATACAAGAGGAAAGGATGGTAAATAGTATTCATCATCATCATTTTATCACATGAAGCCTGAAAACAATTGTTTTTATTACCAAAAATTGTTTTACTCCCCAAATGCCGAAAGGAGATTTTGCCTTCACTGCAGGTATTTTAAATACTGACTTCGTGGTGGTAGCTTCTTAGCCTGAAAAATTATAGCTTCATGTCATGGGTGTTTAGGCTTAATGAGTTCACAGAAGACCAGTGTGAGACAGGCTAAATTAAACAATATGAAAAAGATAGGAGGGAAAGTGTGCGAGCTGGGAAGTATTTGGTGGGGAGCAATTCACAATAGACAATTTTAAGAGGACTATGATCTGAGAACCTTTCACTTCTCAATTTGATGATGTATTTAATTAATTTCTTTCCAAATATCCTGAACTCAGTGGAAAATGAGGAGTTTTGAATCAGATTGGATTGTCTAATCTCAGAACAATATGAGCAGAGCATCAAAGAATTATAGAGAAATAAAGATTCTTAATACAGCATTCTAAGTATAAGGAAGAAACAGATGCTAATGGTCACTTGAGTATAAGGGAGACTACTGCCTTTTGGGGATGTTGAGAAATTGGTGATGTGAGGGAGCAGCTCTTCATTTTTCCTTTTCCCTGTGAATTATGTACTTTTTGTATTTTTTTTAACCAGTGGTTGAAACCAGGGATGCTTAACCACTGAACCACATCCCCAGGGTCTCACTAAATTGCTGAGGCAGGCTTTGAACTCACGATCCTGAGTGGCTGGGATTAAAAGTGTGCATCATCGCATCCAGCTGAATTCTGTACTTCTGAGATTGAACACATTTTGCTACCTCACTGCCTCTTCTGTGGATTTTTCTTGAACATATGAAAAATGGCCTTTGGGAATAGTTATCGTCTCAACTTCTCATTTTTGGGAAAGTTTTTGGGGTAGACTTCTGCAAATGATCTGCTATTGGAGAGTGTTATTGTTCCAGCATATTCCTTGAGACAGTTTTCCTTTGACTGCTCAGCATATTCCACTTTCTGCTGTCCTTTAATGTGCAGTCATGCATGGTTGCTGCCAGTAATATTTCAGTTCCCTCTGGTGGTCTAGTTTTTAGGAGGGATTAACTGAATTTTGAAGTTTTCTGACTGAGACCTTTGTTAACATAATCTTATGTGCGGGGTCTTATTGTAATGACAATTCTAAAATGATGTGCTTTGTCTGTTATAAGCATGCATTCTTCAGCTAAATCCTATCTATTTCCCATAAACACTATGAGGTTATCTAAAATTTGTTTCAAGCTTTGGTTTTCACTGTCCTTGTTTAGGGCTTTCCTCAAATCTCATCTTTGTGCCTTTCCTTATGGTCTTTTCCATTAATTCCTCTGCCAACTGACCTTAGGAAACATATAATTACCATGTGCCCAGTTAGACTAACTCACTGGAAATTATATAGTAAGTCCTTTTAGTATTTTATGCTAGTGTTACCAGACTTTCTCATCTATCCAGAATTTTTATTGTAATCTGCAAGAAGTGGTTTCCCAATAGCTATTACTACATTACTACACACTTTATTTGCAACTGTAATACATGCTTCTTAATCATTTCCTCTTTCTTGACTTTTGCAGGTGTGGGAATAGGAGTCATTCCATTCTTATTTTTTAATTATATCTCTTCAATTACTAGATACTTGGATTCTGGTCACCCTTTTTTATCTGTAACAACTTAAACGTTGCTGCATATCTAAATACATTCTTGAAGAGAATGTAGATCTTGGTTTATTTCCTTCTGTTTTTATCTGTCCCTTTTAGTATTCAAGATCTTATTCCCATATTTGCACAGGCTGACTTCTAAGATCTTACTACTAAGAACTCTTTCAAAGGACTGGGTGTATAGCTCAGTGGTATAAAACTTGCCTAGCATGCATGAGGTCATGGGTATCTTGATTCCCAGTACCACCAAAATCAAAATAAACTTGGAACTCAGTCTATATTTTTCCTGCATTTTTGTAAAATTATTCCACTGCTCAAAATATGATTTGGCAGATTATTTGTTTGAACTTGAGTATTCTTAAGTATAAAATGGAAATTATCCCAGCTTCTTAAAGTGGTTGTGTTAGAAGAGTAGGAGTTAAGATAGTGCTGAATGCTCAGTCCTTATAAATATCAGAAAAACCTATTGGTAAGGCAAAGCTGAATTATATTCTGATTGAGGTTAAGGAAGAGCACTACCTTAACAGTCTTAGTAGCTGTATTAGTCAGCTTTCCATCGCTGACTAAAATGTCTGACAAGAACAGTTTAGAGGATGAAAAGTTTATTTTGGGCTCAGTTTCAGAGGTCTCTGTGCATAGTCACTCAACTCCATTTCTCTGGGCCTGAGGTGAGACAGAACATGATGGTGGAAAGACGTGGTGAAGGAAAGCTGCTCAGCTCATGGTAGCCAGAAAGCAGAGAGAAGGCAAGGCACCAGGGACAAAATATAAACCACAAAGGTAGGCCCCCAGTGATCTAATTCTACTAGCCACACCCTACCTGCCTAAGTTCACATATAATACAGTAGTCTTTTAAAATCATTAATTCATCAAATGGATCAATCCACTAATTAGGTTGTAGATGTCATCCACTAATCATGTCACCTCTGAACATTTCTACATTGTCTCATACATGAGCTTTCAGGGGTCACCTCATATTCAAACCATAACAGCATGTCAGTAGGAGCAGGCAAAGTGTGGTTATTTGATATTTTGAAATCTGATTTCAGTTGACTGAATGTTGGAGCTTGGTGATGATTGGGTAAGGATCATGATATAATTTATGATTGGTAGACACAACAAAGGAGGGTTGTGAGGCAATAGCTTTGATTTTTTTCATCCTTTTGGCAAACATGCTCTCCTTTTGCATATTTTTTTTCAGAAATTTCTGGAATAAACAGAGTTGGGCAATATAGATAACTCTACCTGGTCTACTTTGCTTCTGATTAATGAAGCTCAGAAAGGTGATAACCTTTAAAGATACTTAAATAGTCTGGGTTGCCTATTAAGACCTTTATAAAAATCTCCCTTTGAACTAGGGTTGTAGTTCAGTGTTAGAGTGCTTACTTGGCATGCCAGAGGCCCACCATCCCTAGCATTGCAAAAAAAAAATAATAATAATATAAGCTTCCCTTCTGCTATGGATTTTTCTCCTTTCCTCATTTCGTCTTCTCTAGCTGTAGGGCTTTACCCCCCACCCCCCAAAAATGCTGTGGTTAAAGGGTAATAACTGTTTATCTCTGTTCCCACTTTCTTCATAAGTTTGAATCTTTGTTTTTTCCATACACATGTCGAATAGTTTTCATCTCAGGGCTTTTGCTCATGATAATTCTTCTGCCTGGAGTGCTGGTCTTAGATATCAGCAGGCTTTGGATGGCTATTTATAATCTCATTGCAGTGTGAATTTCTCCCTTGGTGTTCAAAGCCACACTATCATGAAATAGGCCTGGAAGGTGCCTCATTGGCTATATAGTTATTCTATCTGATTTGGTAGATTAAAAAAAAAGAAAATAGATTTGCTCAGAGAACAAGGAGTGCATCATATACTTGAAATAAGCTCACCAAACATTGCAGAGAATGTGAAAAAACATAGTAGAAAAAAATATTTCTCCCAGGACCTTACAATCTAATTAGGCAAAAGTAACTTAGATTCACTTAATCTGTATAATGAATTGAAGGAAAGGAAACATCTTAGAAAATCTTAATGGCAGAGTGCAATTTGTTCTGGCTAAGAATCCACAGAGGAAAGGAGCAGAGTACTAGAGAGGAGAGAAGGGTGTGCAGTAAGTGGGGAAAATGTGGGAAAGCAGAAATAGAACTTCAGTCTTTAACACTGAGTTGCTGATAGAAATTGGCCACATCAGGCATACTTGTATCTTTCCCAGCACTAGTGTGACTTGGCCTGAGTACACAGAGGCTTTATTGAATTAGTTTGTGACACTAGCTTTTGGTCACACTCAGACATATGACCTGATAATATAATGATATTTTGTTTTTACTTCTGTCCTGATAAATGTCCCAGAACTTTTAGCACTTTTCAGAAATGGTAAAATTATGACCAGGAAATTAATTTCTTTGCATTTTGACAAGAGGTAAAAGAACAGTGAATAATTCTACATTCAGATAATAAAGCTCTAGATTTGTTTAGAAACACTTTGTGTTAAGAGTTTGAACTAGATGTTAGATTACAATTGATCATTTTTCCTTAGAGGAACTGATAAGGTAAATATTTGATAAGAGCATGGTAATGTAGTTCAAGGCTGTTAAACAGATGTGTGCACACACAGGCACATGTATTTGTAACTGATTATTTTGCAAGGTCAGGAATGGAGTGGCTGTTTGTTGTGCCACCACTAGTTGCTTTCCCGAGTAAGCAAATGAACCAGTTACTTCAATCTAAGCTTCTCAGAGGAGTTTTTCTTAGAGATTTTTTGATGTGTGTTCTTATGTGTATATGTATAATCCCTCAACAGAGTAGTCAATAAACTATCCCAGGACACTCTGAAAATGAAGTGTGAGGTACCTCATGAATAAAGAAGTGTATACATGTAAAGAAGCATTGCATCTACTGTCAGGAAATGAACACATTTATGTTTTCTTTAATATTGAATTCCTGATAAGATTGGTAGGCCACATTCAAGGGCTTTTCATTACTCTTCTGTAATACTTTATTCTATAGTCTCATACTGTCAAAGCCAGGAGGACCCTTGCAGATTACTCTCCACTGTGTAAGTAAAGAAGTGACATTTTAGTTAGATAAAGGCCACAGAGATGGTGATTGATGTGAGATCAATCTTGTCTCCTGCTATGTATTTTTACTTTCATTCCATTGTATATCTTTCGTCTCTGGAAATCTCAAAGCTCACATTTCTAGGAAGTTGATAGTTAAATGAGGGCAGTAAAATAACTCAGAAGGAGAAATGGAACAATAATGATTTTAAATGATTTATACATAGTTAAAGCCTGAGAAGTTACTCTATTAAGACTCTGTCACCATCCTCTGGCCACAGCACTGTTCAGTAACTGCAACAATACTTATGTGACATTTCTTACTAATTATGGTGATTAATGTTGTCATTACTTGCACCAGCTGGTATATTACTGCTTGTGACATGCAGCCATTAGAAAGACTTTGTCATCCTTCTAGAATTCAAAGTTTTGTAGGGTTTCTTAAGTGCTTGTTTCCAGAGGTAGATTAGGGTTGTGGCATTAGAGATGGAAAGAGGAAAGTGATGTGAGTGTATATAGTTGAGTCCAGTAGGGTTTAGACTTCTAGAAATTTATGGACATGTTTAATAAGCATGTTTTATAAGTAAGTTATTAGGAAGTAGAAAATATTAAGCATAACCATTGAGATCTAGATCTGGGTCTAATGTTATTGTACCAATACTCAGAAGTGTTATTATAAGGCATTGATACAAGGAAGTGTCTTTGGCACATGTTTTCTGTGAATTTGAGGACACACTGGGCAAGATAGAAAATAGAGCCATTAAATGCCCTTGGGGAAAAGTATATCTCTTAAGATGCCCTGAAACAGCTTTGGACAACCATCACTTCTTAATTAACTCAGCAAATAAGTATTGCATTCTATTATATTAATAGATTAGATTGTGAGCATTTAATAACTCACTATTTAACTTATATATTGAAATTAGTAATGAGAGTGAATTACAATGCCAGTGTTAACTCTGTGAATTGACTACCAGTTTTCTATTTAGAAAGTTTCCAATCTCAGCTTTTCCACTAAAAGCTGCAATTAGTTTGAATGTTGCTATACACTGATTGCTTTACTGCTTGCAGAATATCACCCTTGTTAATTGTAATCTCTTTATCTTTTCATTTTAATTATTCATCCTAGTTTTGGAGGGATTCTTTAAAAATCAACAATGTAATAAACACTTATAGTTCTTTTTTTAAAAGGATATATTCCAAATAACTAAGTGAACAAATGCCAATTTAGTGAGTTAAAGCAGTGTGAAAACAGTTATGAACTCAGTAGACTGTTCTGACTCATTGTACAATTCAGGCCGGTCTGTGTTCACAGGCTGTTAAGAATGCTGTGAAAGGGTCTCTCCCAAAGAGATTGAGAGGTTAGCCCAGATAACCTATAAAGTTTCTTCCAGCTCTTATGTAATTTGGTGAAAGGCTGAATTAGTGATAGGATAGAAAATATTTACAAGGGCTGGGGATGTGGCTCAAGCGGTAGCGCGCTCGCCTGGCATGCATGCGGCCCGGGTTCGATCCTCAGCACCACATACCAACAAAGATGTTGTGTCTGCCGAGAACTAAAAATAAATGTTAAGAATTCTCTCTCTCTCTCTCTCTCTCTCTCTCTCTCTCTCTCTCTCTCTCTCTCTCTCTCTCCTCTCTCACTCTCTCTTTAAAAAAAAATATTTACAAATGACACTTAAAGGGCTTGGAATTTTTTTCCTTAGAACTGATAGGTACCAAGATTCTTGTGCAAGGTTTAAATGGTTTAAAATAATTCCACATGGTTTAAAGTAATTGTTACATTGAACTTCACGATGCTATCACTTTAAATTTTCTTTACATGCCATTTACAGAGATATCTGTAATCCTTTTTTAAAATATTTTTAGTCTCATATGGACACAATATCTTTATTGTGTTTGTTTTTATACGGAGCTGAGGATCGAACACAGTGCCTCACATGTGCAAGGCAAGCGCTCTGCCACTGAGCTACAGCTACAGCCCTGTAATCCTTAACTGTTATGTTACTGAAGAGAAGAAGAGCATGGACTTCATAGAGGTTCTTCATAAGTGAATGTATTTGAAATGGTTAAGTGGAAACTTAAAGGAACTATCATAGTATCCCTATTTGTAGGACATGCAATTTTCTATTCAGTACTTGTTTGTGTGCATGCATGCGTGCACAGCCAGGTGACCAAATGGCAGAATTATGCCATCTGTAAGGCTGAGTTTTATTTGTAGGTCTGCATTTTATTCTAGAGCAGTGGTTCTTAAGAATTTTGCACAGATCAATTTGATAACCTGTTGACATTATATACTATTTTGGAAAAGTAGGCCTTTGCACATATCCACAGACATTGGCAATTTTCTAGGGGTTTAAGGACTACATTAGAAGTCCAATAAATTCCCGAGGATAAGAATTCCTGTTAGTGATATCTAAGCAGTTGTTTATTCATATGGTCATAAGGTATTTGCTTGCGTATCTTGTAATCTGGGCCCTGAGCTGAATGTAGGACACATAAATACTGCCAGTCCTTTACTAAAAAGCCAGGTGATTTGGGGGCCATATCTTTATTTATGCAGGTCTAAATTTCCTATAATTTAAAAATTAGAAGCCAGGTGTGGTGGCTATAATCCCAGTATCTTGGGAGGCTGAGGCAGGAGGATTGTAAGTTCAAAGCTAGCCTCAGCAAAAGTGAGGTGCTAGGCAACTCATTGAGACCCTGTCTCTAAATAAAGTACAAAGGCTAGGGCTGGGAATGTGGCTCAGTGGCCAAGTTCCTCAGAGTTTATAATACAATTATAGAGTTTTTTTTTTAAGATTGTTTCCAGGCTGGTCTTGACTTATTGGGCCCAAGTGATTCTCGTGTCTCAGCCTCCTTACTTAGTACTGGACTACAGGAACACACCACTATGCCTGGCTAAAATTAGTGTTCTAATGGCTTGATCCCTAAAGTTCCTTAGATTGCTTTATTTATTTAGTTCTGTTCTGAGCATTGAAGTGAATATACAATTCAAATATCTAATAGGGTAGGACTGTGAACAGAACCTTTCAAAGTAATTTGAAGACCAGAAACAAAGAAGCCTTTTTTTTGGGGGGGGGCAAGAGTATGGTGACAGCAAGTTGGACTCTGTATGTGGCACTTGATACTGGAATAATAGTTATAACATTAATTTTTTGTGGGGGGATTTTGCATCATTGTTTTGCTTTATTGTTAGATTACACTTTTTAAAATTTATTTGCTCAAGTTACTGTTACTGGACTGCAGGAAGTGAGGGAGATGGTACATATGAATAAACTATGAATGGAGCTTCACACAAATCCTTTCAAGTAAATGAGGTTTAAAGTGTTTGTTTTCCATAGGGCCTATAATAACATTTTGGCTTTTAGTGAAAGTATTTGCTGCTTGTGCTTTTATTTATTCAGCTTTCAGATAGTCATTTGCTCATGTTGGGGGTATGTGTTTGATTTAGTTATATCCCAAATGATTTAATTTTATAGTCAGAAGTTTGTATAGCTGAGGCCTCAAGGTTGTCTCAGGATGTCCAAATAACTTCATTAATTCTAGGAGATTTTCTCTTAACATATATAATTTCATCAGCATGGAATAATGATATTTAAAACTATTAAATTGAAAATATCTGTATAGTTGCCCTGGAGCTTAAATATGTCAGCCAATAATAATTAAATACCACCCAAACACCCACAATTTCCTGAGAAGAGAAAATTAGCTGGTTTTAATGTCTGAAAGATAAATCAGACCATCAATATTCTGTCATTCATATGATACATTTATATAACTCATATTAAACACATCAGATCAACTGGAAAATTAGAGTAATTAAATGATAGAGTGGAGTAAGTTTTATTAGAAGAACAACAAAGACTTGACATACTGAGTGCTGCAAAGACCTCATGTTAAAAGACTCCTAAGAAGTGCACACTAGGGTAGAGGATGTGGTGAATAAGTAGGCTCTTAATAGGTGAGTCAGTATAGCTACAATCTGCCAGCATACTAGAGAAGAGGAAAGATACCATAAAGGGTGACATTACTTTTTTATTTAAATTAAACATTTTTAAGTAAATAAATGATTTTAAATCACAGATGGGGACTCTGGGGTATAGCTAAGTGGCAGAGTGCTTGCTTAGCATGCATGAATCTCTGGGTTCCATCCCCAGCACCACAAAATACATACATATATGTGTCTGTTTATATATTGTACATATATATATACACTGAGCTAGGTTTCTCATGAAGATGAATAGCCTCTTTTCCTGTGTATCTCTACACCCACTTCCACCCTCTTTGTATCTGCTTCTATTTCTTTTGGCTAATTTCCTATCTGCATGTACTGTCTTAATGGCCATTATTTATTTATTTTTCTTAGAGAACTATCTGTTGTTTTCTGCTCTAATACCTAATTTTCCTCATGTTTATCTTTTGTCTATTTAAAAGTGCATTTTAGGGCTGGGGTTGTGGCTCTGTGGCAGAGTGCTTGCTTAGCATGTGTGAGGCACTGGGTTCCATCCTCAGCACCACATAAAATAAAGATGTGGTGTCCACCGAAAAACTGAAAAATAAATATTAAAAAAATTCTCTCTCTCTCTCTCTCTCTCTCTCTCTCTCTCTCTCTCTTTTTTAAAAAAGTGCATTATAATTGGGCACAGTGGTGCATGCCTATAATACCAGCAGCACAGGAGTCTGAGGGAGAAGGATTATAAATTCAAGGCTGGCCTCAGCAACATAGTGAGATCCTGTCTCCAAAAAAAAAAGGACTGGGGATGTAGCTCAGTGTTAAAGTGCCCCTGCATTCAATCCCATAATAGTAGGGTGTATTTTGACATATTCCTAAATGCATATAAAATAATTTTCTCCATTTGAACCCATGATTCCCTTCCTCTACTCTGTTGGCCTTCTTTCTTTTTTTTGTATCAGGGATTGAGCTCAAGAGCATTAACCACTGAACAACATCTCCAGCATATTTTTTTATTTTATTTTTTTTTTTTGAGACAGGATCTCACTAAGTTGCTGAGGCTGGCTTTAAACTTGTGGTCTTCCTGCCAGCCTCCTGAGCTGCTGAGATTACAGGTGTACACCACCATGCCCAGTCATGTTTGTTTTTAATTGGCACATTATACTTACATATGAAATTGGAAAGCATTGTGATATATTCATAGGTGCACAAAGCATAATTTGGTCAACTCATTCACCATTTCTTGCTATTTATCTCCACTTTGATCCTCTGTTTCTACTGTACTGATCTCCATTCTAGTTTTACAGGATTTCCTTTTTTACATTCTTTTATTTCTTTCTAGCTTCCATACATGAGAGACAATTTTTGACCCTTGACTTTTTGAGTGGTTTATTTCACTTACCATGATGTTCTCTAGTTCCATTCATTTACCAGCACATGACATAATTTCATTCTTTTTTTATGGATGAGTAGAACTCCAATGTGTACATACACAAGATTTTCTTTATCCATTCATCTTTTAAAGGATACCTTAGCTGGTTGCGTAACTTGGCTCTTATGAATTGTGCTACTGTAAACTTTGATATGCATGTATCACTGTAATGTGTTGATTTTTAGTCCAAGGAGTAGAATAGCTGGATTATATGTCAATTCCATTGCTGATTTTTTTGAGGAATCTCTAGACTGCTTTCCAAACTGATTGTACTAATTTGCAGTTCCACTAATGAGGTGTAAGTGTACTTTTTTCTCTATATCCTTACCAGAAAATATTGTTTGTATTCTCTCTCTGTGTGTCTCTCTTTCTCGCCGTCTGTCTCTTTCTCTCATACCTGGGATTGAACCAGAGTTGCTTAACCCCTGAGCTCACATCCTCAGCTCTTTTAATTCATTTTAGTTTTGAGACAGGGCCTCACTAAGTTGCTTATGGCCTTGCTAAGTTGCTGAGACTGTCTTTGAACTTGTGATGCTCCTGCCTCAGCTTCCTGAACTGCTGGGATTACATGCATGCACCACCACACTGGGTTATTATTTGTATTCTTGATGACCACCATTCTAACTTGGATGAGATGAAATCTCAGTGTATTTTTTTTTTATTTTTGGCAGTCATGGGGATTGAACCCAGGGGTACTCTACCACTGAGTTACATCCCGAACCATTTTATTTTTGAGGCAGGGTCTCCCTAAATTGCCCACACTGCCCTGAAACTTGTGATTCCCCCTATGTCAGCCTCCCAAATTGCTAGGATTACAGGTGCATGTCAGTGCATCTGACCTCAGTGTAGTTTTGATTTGCATCTCTCTGCTTCCTAAGGACATTGAACAGTTTTAATATTTGTTGGCCATTTATATTTATGCTTTTGAGAAATGTCTTCTTAGATCTTTTGTCCATTGGACTAGGTCACTAATTTTTTGGTGTTAAGTTTGAGTTCATTATGTATTCTTGTTATTAATCTTCTGGTGGAAGACTAGCTGGCAAAGATACTATCCCATTCTGTAGACTGTCCTCATGCTTATGCTTCCTTTGCTGTGCAGAGGCTTTGTAATTGAATGCTATCCCACTTACTGATTCTTGGTTTTATTTCTTGAACTTTAGGAGTCTTATTGAGTAAGTCTGTACTAGCACAAATATGTTGGAGGGTTACCACTGTTTTTTAGTAGTTTCAGTAATTTCTTAGCTGTTGATCCATTTCAAGTTGATTTTTGTGCAGGGTGAGAAGTTGGGATCTAGTTTCATTCTTCTACTTATGGATATCCAGTTTTTCTAGCATCATTTGTTAAAATGGCTTTTTTTTTCAATGTATTCTTTTGGCCCCCTTTGTCAAGGATCAGATGACTATTTATGTGGATTTGTCTGTGTCTTCTAGTTTATTCCATTGTTCTTTATATCTATTTTTATGTCACTACCATGGTGTTTTGTTGCTGTAGCTCTGTAGTACAATTTGAGGTCAGGTATTGTGATGGATCTAGCTTCACTGTTGTTGCTCAGGATTTCTTTGTCTATTCTGGGCCTTTGATTTCATGTAAAGTTTGTGACTTATTTTTCTAGTTCTGTGAAGAATGTCATTGGTATTTTGATGAGGATTGCATTGAATCTGTAGACAACAGATTATATGAACATTTTGACTATATTAATTCTACCTGTCCATGACCATGGTGGGTTTTTTCATCTTCTAAGGTTTTATTAAATTTCTTCCTTTATTTTCTTCTTATAACTTTCATTGTAGAGGTCTTCCATGTTCTTACTTAGAAAAACTACCAAGTATTTTTTTAAAGTTATTGTGAATGGAGTAGTTTATTTCTCAATTCATTTTGAAGTACAAGAAAGAAACTGATTTCTCTATGTTGATCTTATATCCTGTTACTTTGCTGAATTAGTTTATCAGCTCTGATAGTCTTGGTGGAATATTTTGGGAACACTAAGTACAGAATCATTTCATCAGAAAACAGTTTGACTTTTTCTATTTGTATCCCTTTAATTTACTACTCTTCCTGATTGGTCTGTCTAGAGTTTCAACTACTATATTGGAGTGGTTAGAGTGGACATCCTTGTCTTGTTCCTGGTTTTAGAGGAAATGCTTTTAGATTTTTTTTCTGTCAGTATGATGTTGTTCATTTTGATTTTTGTCATATATGACCTTTCTGATGTTGAGATAAATTCCTTCTAATTCCTAGTTTCTCCAGTGTTTTAAATATAAATGGGTGCTGAATTTTGTCATAGGATTTTTGTGCATCTGTTGAGATAATGTGATTTTGTTTATTTTTGATGAATAACATTCGTTTATTGGTTTATGTATATTGAATCAACCTTGTATTCTTGAGATGAATCCAACTTGATCATGGTATAGAATCTGCCTATTGTGTGTTGAATATGTTTTGCTAATAATTTAAGGTTTTCGCATCTGTATTCATCAGGATATTTGGTCTGTAGTTCCCCCCCCCCCCCTTGATGTGTCTTTATCTGATTTTGTTATCAGGGTATTATTAGCTTCATAGAATGAATTTGTGAGTATTCCCTCCCTTCCTGTTTCATGAAATAATTTGAGGAGAATTGGTGTTAGTTCTTCTTTAAAAGTCTGATAGAACTCAACTGAGAGTCCATCTGGTCCTGGACTTTTATTTATTGGAATGCTTTTTATTACTATACTACTATTTCAGTCTCATAGCTTGATATTCATCTGTTTAGGTTTGGTGGTCTTTATTTGTACCAGGATTGAACCCAGTGGTGCTTAATTACTGAGCCACATCCTTTTTTATTTTGAGACAGGGTCTTGCTCAGTTACTTGGGGTCTCCCTAAGTAGCTAAGGCTGGCTTTGAACTTGCAATACTCCTGCCTCAGCCTCCAGAACCACTGGGATTACAAGCATGTGCCACCATGCCCGGCCCTGTTTAGGTTTTGATTTTTTCTTGGTTCAATTTGGGTAGATTATGTGTCTAGAAATTTGTCAATATGTTCTAGATTTTCCAATTTATTGGAATGTAAGTTTTCAAAATAGTCCCTAATGATCCTCTGGATTTCAGAAGTGCCAGTAGAAATATTTCATTTATAATCTCTAATGTTGCTGATTAGTGTCTTCTCTCTCATTCTTTCGGTTAGTTTGGTTTATCAACTTTGTTTATCTTTTCAAGGAATCAAATTTAAAAAAATATTTTTTATAGTTGTAGATGTACAGCATGCCTTTATTTGTTTAGTTTTTTATGTGGTGCTATGGATTGAACTCAGTGCCTTATACATGCTAGGCAACTGGTCTGCCACTGAGCCCCAGCCCAGGAATCAAAATTTTTATTTAAAGTGTTTTTAGTTGTATATAGACACAATACCTTTATTTTGTTTATTAATTTTTATGCAGTGCTGAGGATCAAATTCAGTGCTAGGCAAGTGCTGTACCACTGAGTCACAACCCCAGCCCAGGAATCAAATTTTTATTGCATCAATTTCTTTGTATTTTTAAAAATTCTCTCTCATGGGCTGGGGTTTTAGCTCAGTGGTAGAGTACTTGTCTCACATGCATGAGGCCCTGGGCTCTATCCTCAGCACCACATAAAAATAAACAATAAAAATATATTGTGTCCATCTACAACTAAAAAATATTTCATTAATTTCAGCTTTGACTTCAATTATTCATATTTTCTACTGGGTTTGGTTTTTTCCTCTGCTTTTCTAGGTCATTGAGATGTAGATTTACATTATTTGGGATCTTTCTGTGGGCACTTAATGCTATAAACTTCCCTCTTAGTTCTGCCTTTATAGTGTCCCAGAGATTTTGGTACATTGGCTTACTATAATTATTTTATTCTAAGAATTTTTTATTTCTCCCCATTTCTTCAATAAAGAACAAACCATTTTGAATAGTATTGTTTGATCTCCACGTGTTTATAAGTTTTCTTGCCATTGAATTCTAATTTCAATTATAATATGATGCATGGGATATAGATATTTTGTATATGCCAAGATTGCTTTGTATCCTGAATTATGATCTATTTTGGTAAAGGCTCCATAAGCTGATGAGAAGTATATTCAGTTGTTGTTGCCTGAAATGGTCTATAGATGTCTGTTAGATCCACTTGATTTATACTATCATTTAGGTCAGAAGTATCTTTATTGTTTTTATGTCTTAATCTGTTGCAAAGAGGTGTGTTGAAATCACCAGGTATTATTGTATTGCAGTCTACCTGGGACTTACAATCAACTAGTATTTGTTTTATGTATTAGGTACAGTGATGTTTAAGACATAAATGTTTACTATCTTGTTGAATTATTCCCTTTAACAGTATATATTTACCTTACTTGTATCTTCTGATTTTTTTTGTTTGAAATATTCTGTATCAGATACCTGTTTTCAGACTCCAGTGGCACAAAAGATGTTTTTCTATCCTTTCAGTCTGGACAGCCTTGCCTATAAGATGAATCTCAAAAATAGCACACAATTGGGTCTTGTTTCTTAATCCATTCTCCTGGTCTATCTCAATTGGATAACTAACCATTTACATTCGGAGTTATTATGGAGTTATGTTTATTATTTCCTGCCATTTTGGTTTGTTTCATAGATTTAGTTTTTTTCCTTAATTTACTTAAATGCTCTTCTGGAGAGCTTCATAATTTGAGAGCTGTGGGGTTTGTTTTTGAGTTCTTTGTGTAGTGTTTAAGTATTTTCTATAGTTCAGATTTATTCATCATTGATTGCTTTAGCTTTATTGTGGAAAGTTTAATTTTTCTTCAATTATGAATGATAGCTTTGCTGGGTATTGAAAATATGGCACTTGTTTTCTTTCAGGGCTTGATTATATTATTCCAAGCCATCCTGGCTTTTAGTGTCGAGTTGAGAAGTCTAAAGTGGATCTTATTGGTCCACTTGTTAATGTGATCTGATATTTTTCTCTTATGGCTTTTAATATTCTATCCTTGTTGCCTATGTTAGGCATTTAGATTATGATTTATCTTGAAGAGGCTGTTTTAATCTTATCTATTTGGGGTTCTGCATGCTTCCTGTATGTGGATGTCCATTTCATTCTGAAGGATTGGAAAACTTTCTGCTATTTTGCTGCATAGTTTATTAATATCATTAACCAGTATTTCTATGTCCTTTTCTATCCCAGTGACTCTTTTTGTTCTTTTTAGGTATACATGACAGTAGAATGTATTTTGACATATCATACATACATGGAGTATAACTTGCTGTTCTTGTGGTTGTACATGATGTATATTTTCACTAGTCATGTATTCATATATGAATATAGGAAAATTCTGTCTTATTCATTCCACTGTCTTTCCCATGCCCATCCCTCTGCTTTCCCCCCCATTCCCCTTTGTCTAATCCAATGAACTTCTATTCTTTCCTCCTCCCTCCACTTACTGTGTGTTAGCATCTGCTCCAGTGACTCCTAAGATTGATCTCTTAATGTCATCCCAGAGTTTTGTATATTCTGATAATGGTCCTTTATTTCTTTCCTTTATTGTCTGCTGGGTATTCTAGCTCAAATACCCAGTCTTTGAGATCTGAGGTTCTGTGTTCTATGTAATCTATATTGTTGGTGATTCTTTCAAGTGAAATTTTATTTGATTTATTGTCTTTCATTTCTAGAAGTACTCATTGGTTTCTTATCAGAATCTCTTATCTCTTTAAGAAAGGGTTTTTTAACCTCCTGTAATTGCTCTCTTAATTCATTCCTTGATTTGTTCCTCAGTTATTTTAGCTCATTATTCATTCTAAGTCAATTTTTAAAACTCTGTCTTTGGAATTTCTTCCCCTTCCATGTTCATGTGTTCCCTTGTTGGAATTGTAACTTTGAGGGGAGACTTGTTTGTTTGCCTAGTTACTCATGTTTCCAGAGGTCATATACTTGTGCGTTGTGTGTATGTGTAGTAACAGAGACTGAATCCAGGGGTGTTCTACCCCTGAGCTACAATCCCATCCACTTTTATTTTATTTTATTTTTTAAATTTTGAGACAGGGTCTCACTACGTTGCTGAGAGTCTCACTAAATTACTGGGGTTGGCCTTGAATTTGTAATCTTTACTCCTTTAGCCTCTCAAGTTGCTGTGTGTCTGGCTGTATCTCTCTTCCTCTTTGTGAGGATGTCCTTTGAAATGTAGTTGTCTCTTAGAAGTCCCATGTTGTTGGTGTCTCTTCGCTTCAACTCCCAGGCTCAGTAAATGTTAGTTTCACCTACCTTTGCCTCTCAGTCTGCTACTGCAGAGCTGCTGAATTAATTTACTCCTGTGGAACTGCTGAAACACTGTGGGTTTCTGTAATCCATTATTTTGGGATTTTTGTGATATTGCTGTAGGAGTAATTGGATATCTAAGGGTGGAACATGCTGTCCTCTTTCTAGTCATTCCTACTTAGGGCTTAGTTGTTGGCATGGAGTTTTTCTCTCTCCTATTCTGTGTGTTAAGCTAGTGTTGAATCTTGAGAGTGGTTATTTTGTGTTTGGAGAAAGATGTGCTATAACTGCTGAGTTGTGGGTGCAGTTCAGCTATGGAGTCTCTGCTCTGGGAACTTGTAGTGTACCATTTGCTTCTCAGCCCTTCTCAGAAACGAGCAATACCAAGAATAGTGGTCAATATACAGCAATAGAATGAATGTCCAGTTCCTACTATATTATGTACAGTATAAATTACTGCAAAAAGAGGAAACAGCAAGGTCACCATTTAACAGTAACAACACTAAACATTTGTGAACTAGATGTAGCATTAAAGTGTAAATCAGTTGCCAAGTGTGCCTTCCCCAGTATTAATATCTTCAACAGCATGAATGGTGGGGGCAATAATTATATAAACTAAAATGTTCTTAAAGATAGTAAAATTATAGTTCATTAACAAGAAAGAAAATGAGTTAGGAAATATAAAGAAATGAGTTAGGAAGTATAATGTATAAAATGAGTTAGGAAGTATAAAGTGAAAATACTCAGAAAATGAATAGATTTATGGGAGGAAAGAGGTAAGAAGTGATTACTATAAAGGAGAAAGGACTAAAAAAAAAAAATTAGGAGCTGGGGGGTAGTGCTTCATGCCTATATTCCAAGTGATTTGGGAGGCAGAGGCAATAAGATCACAAGTTCAAGGCCAATCAGCAAAATAGTGATGTCTTGTTCAGAAACAAACTACTAATGAGAAGAACAGGCAAATTTGGCTATTGAAGGGAAAGAGAATAGTACCAAAAATGAGCAACAACAAACAAATCAAACAAAAATACATAAATAAAAATCTGCTCCTCTAAAGTCAAAACAAGGCAAAATAAAAGGCTGAGGATAGGAAAAAACTGATAAAAGTGTGTGTGTGTGTGTGTGTGTGTGTGTGTGTGTGTGTGTATTTATATCCATGAGTCAATTCACACATTCATACTCAAGCTCTATGGAAAAAGGATAAAATAAGAAAAATTCTTAATGAAAAATGAAGGGATTTTCTTTGCTGATGTGGCCAAAACTATTGAATGGGTATTCACTCCTTTATGCCATACTGTCCTTTTCATTTCCTCTTGGGCCACAGATCCCTTTGGGAGAGTAAGGGTTACTGGTTGAAACCAGTTTTTGAGTTGCTTACCAGACTGTCAGCTGCAGTGGCCTGGAACTGAAGCTGGTTGTATTGGCTCTCAGCTTCCCTTCTAAATAGTTGAAGTTAGGACAGAAAGAGAAATAGTGACAGTTGGAGTTTTGTCCATGCAAATTAGGTAGGTGCATTTCAGGATGGGGCTGATGCAGAGTTGTGAATGTGAAATTTAGGCAGCTGGCATTAGATCTGACCTACCTTGTGAGCATTGACAGGAGTTATCTGTTCTACAGAGAACAAATCCAACTACCCTGGTGCCAGACAGATGCCAATCTCTGCTGGGGATCTTCTGAGTGTTCGCTCTTGGGGGAAAGTTAGGAACCAATTTCTCTTTTCACATATTCCACCACCCACAAATATGGCCTTCTAGAATCAGACCCCAGATGCAAATGTGCCTTCGAGTCTAGTTTCTGGGACTTCCCCCAGCTAATCCTGCCAGCAACCAAACCTGAAGTTTTAAGCAAGCCCATTCTAGGATTCCCCCGACCCCCAGCCAGGGGTCAACCCCCTGGTCACTCCCCGCCAGGAATCTAGAAATCACATGGGTCACATGCAGGACAATGGCTAATGCTTGTTATGAATGTCCTGCTCCTGCCACATGAGAAACCTGCTGTGCCACCACCCAGAGATGGTGTCCCTATCAGATCTGCAAAGCACCCCTCATGCCAGCTGGCCACCCTGCCTATAAGTTACTCCCGCGCAGACCACCCCTCTGTCACACAGCTTCCCCTGTGCCACATTTTCTTCCCAGACTAAGTCTTTGTGCCCGGGTTGGCCCTCCCCTCCACAGTGGACCAGAGCTGAGGCTTTGGCTGGATTCCTGAGGTATTCTTTCCTGTTCTATGCTCAAAGCACCTGAATGCCTCTATGGGTTTTTTAAACAATTTTTTATGGACACAATACCTTTATTTTTATGTGGTGCTGAGGATTGAATCCATTGCCTCACATGTGCTAGGCAAGCACTCTACCACTGAGCTACAGCCCCAACCCAGCTATGGTTTTGATATTGAAATTTAGTGTATTCCCTCTGTCACCTGCCTCACCTGGGAAGCAGTTTTCCTGGTTGCTTGAAGACCAAACCACAGAGCAACTGGAAATGGTACCCTTCATTTAGTCTGCTATTTTTGTCTCTTGCCTTTTTTTCCCCAGAATTTGTCACTGTTAATTTCTGTTCTAGTAAACCTTTGCATTTTCAACTACTATATTCTGTTTCCATCTCATGAACCCATGCTTGATAAGGGCATTTATTTTGCACTTCTGTCCTTCCCTTCACTTCTCTTCCTTTCATATCCTGCCCTCTTGTCAAGAATATCTTTGTTTTATGTTATCAAGGCTGCTAAATATATTCCTTATATTTTCTAATATTCCTTATTTTTTGAAGTAAAAAAACTCCTAAGGGAGTATATAATGCAGGGATTTTGAATATTTGGTATTTGAAAAAAAATATTTATTTGTGGGGTTGGAGTTGTTGCTCAGTGGTACAGTGCTTGCCTAGCATGAGGCACTGGGTTCGATTCTCATGCACCACATATAAAATAAATTTTAAAAATATTTATTTGGACTTCACATTTTTATTCTAACTAGTTATACATGACAGTAGAGTGCATTTTGACACATTGTGCACAAATGGAGTATAAGTTTTTGTTGTACATGATGTAGAATCACATCAGTCTTGTAATCATATATGCACGTAGGGTAATAATGTCTGATTCATTCTACTACCCTTCCTACCACCATATCCCTTCCTCTCCCTTCACTGCCCTCTGCCTAATCTAAAGTACCTCTCCTCTTCCCTAGCCCTCTCTTATTGTGAATTAGCATCCACATATCAGAAAAACATTCCACCTTTGGTTTGGGGGGATTGGCTTATTTCCACTTAGCTTGATATTCTCCAGCTCCATCCACTTACTGGCAAATGCCATAATTTCATTCTTCTTTATGGACTTCACATTTCATTTATACTTGCTATAAAATTCTAGGTTCAAAACCATAAGCCCATGGTGCTTTTTCTTCATCTGTCTTCTGTCTTTTTGGATCTTTTATTAGTCAGATATTGGGGCTCCTAGACCAATTCTCTTTAATATTTATATTCCTCTATGTGTGTCTCTTTGAAATTTTTGCTTTATGTTCCCAAGATAATGAAATTCTTGTTTCATTGCATATTCTTTTTTGGGCCATGTTGGACTACCCTATCTTTACTATTTCCTGAGTCTTTCCTAGTTCCCATTCTTAATGGTTCCTCTTAAGCATCTCATAATAATTGCTATTCCAACTGTGGTAGTAGTAGACAAATAATTATTTCTAATCTTCAAATTTGTTCTCTGAGTAATACATATTCCCTCTCCTTTTCTTCCTATCTTCCTTAATTTCTCATGAAATGTACCATATCCTCCTCTTGGGATGTCATTATGTAACATAAGGCACTAATTCTAGGTTTTCCTATTTTTTCCAAATGCCAGATCTGGACTTTGAATAGAATTTGGGGCAATTTTGCTATAGTTGATTTTTATACCATTTTCTTTGAAGTCTGGGGAAATAAAAATATTATGAGGTTATGTATTAAATGAGCCATTTAAAAACATAACAAGTAACAAATTGATGAAATCATATGTAGAAATCTCCCTACTGGAAAATTATAAATGTAAAAATCTACAGTAAACAGTATTCATGAATTGCTAATTAACTTATTCTTAATTGGCAGAATTCTCTAAAATGCCACCTTGATAATCCAAGTAGTTTTTGCCTTAATATATACATATCAACAAATCGTTTAAGCTTTACACTTCCTTTATTCCTTGAAATATATAGCATCCCTTCTGTCACACACATTCTTGAATTTTCCTGTAGTAATGTTACATTTTGTGCTGGATGGAATCTTTCAGTCTCCCATTTAGTGCCAGATTCCTGGCATAGTTAACATGCTTAGCACACTACCCATTTATCCTGCCTGATAATTGACCACATCCTTCTGCTTGAATAAAGAGTTCATGCTCTTAGTTGATACAGGCTATTAGGTAAATGAGAGAAATTTCCCCCAACACTTAAACTATCTTGATGCTGAAAGCAAAATTGTGAGATAAAGGTGAAGTTTCTGATCTTACTACTTGTCCTTAGAATTTGGAACTAGAAGGCACTGCTACTTGAAGGACTGTTTCCTGTTTTTCCCCCTTCATTCATTGTTCACATAAGCTACTCTTATTAGAGGAAAAGTTTCATGTTACATTCCTCACTTCACAAACTTTGAAAACATACACAGATCATAATTGTGAAAGTGACAGATAAAGGTATGTCTTTTACATTTAGAGGTGACTCAGAGAAATAAGACCTTCAGCACACATTGCTGTTCATTCTGCCTCATTGGAGCATCCATGAAAGATTCAAAGAATATATTCTGTATATCTGGATGTAGAGATAGTGTTCCTGAGGACAATATCTAGAGACTTGAGAGGATATTAACTTTAGTAGATCAACCAATTCATGAGTTCCTTCCAGTCTCCTTTTTAACATGTGTCAAGGTTATTATTAGAGCAAACAAATTTTTGTTGCACTTCGTATTTTGAAAAATATCTCCATAAATATCTCATTCTATATTCTATAATTGACTCTTAAACCATTCGGATTGTGTTAAGATAAACTAACTTGTATAGAATTTGGATATGGTTTGCCTTTAAGATTATCCTAGTATATGTACTAATGAATTTTTTTACATGAATTGATGCAGCTTTTGTGTGTGTGAGGTACTGGAGGTTAAACCTGGGACCTAACTCTTGCTAGATAAGCACTTTATCACTGAGCTACACCCCCCAACCATTTACATATTTTGTATGTTGGGACAAGGTCTCACTAAGTTGCTCAGGCTAGCCTTGAACTTGTGATCCTCCCACTTCTGCCTCCTGAGTGCTTGGGATTACATATGTGTGACACTGTGCTTGGCTTTGCAACTTTTAAAACATTTTTACCCTAGCCATAAATTAAATCCTTATCTACAAGTTTTTAAACATTCAAAACAACTATAAGAAGAATTTCTATGATTCAGGAAATATAAATTAAATCATTACATCATAGACATTTGCTGGGCACAGTGGCAAACACCTGTAAACCTAGCAACTTGGGAGGCTGAGGATCACAGACTCAAGGCCAGCTTTGGCAACTTATCAAGAACCTGTCTCAAAATTAAAATGAGCTGGGTGTGGTGATGTGTCTGGAATTCCAACAACTTGGGAGGCTGAGGCAGGAAGATTGTAAGTTAAAAGATAGCCTCCTTAGTGAGGCCCCTAAGCAACTTAGTAGAGACACTGTCTCAAAAATAAAAAGGACTGGGGCTATGTAGTTCAGTGTTAGAATGCCCCTGGTTCAATGGTACTGCAAAAAAAAAAAAAAAAAAAAAAAAAAAAAAAAAAAAAAAAAAAAAAAGGAAAATACTAATTGTGGTAAATAATACTTTCTTTTCAGTTTTTGTTTGATTTCAAGAGAAGAGTAATACCTGGTCTGATCTCATATTTTTGTCCTCTTTCAATGAACTGAACAGAACACATTTCAACAGAGCAAAAAAACCAGGATATTAGGAATTATTAGGACTCCTGTATATCACAAAGTGTTTCAAGCTCTTACAGAAATGCTTGTGTAAAACTTAAAACTAGTCTTATACACTGAATTTCCATTCCAGTACAATATTAAATATCATTTTGATTAATATACCTTCCTGCCATTTCGCATTCAGTATCTTGGACTTGGGCAGATGCAGGGAAGGAATTGGTGATGTCCTGTTTTTTAGTCTTTTGTGCACTTAACTGACCTGCCAAACAAAAGGCAATTCAACAGATGTAGACTATCAGGAATTCTTAGGACTCTTGTATTTCCAAAGGCCTTTTTTTTAATGCCTTTGTTTATTTTTATGTAGTGCTGAGGATTAAACCCAGTCAGTGCCTCACATGTGCAAGGTAAATGCTCTGCCACTGAGCCCCAGCCCCAGCCTTCCAAAGCCCTTTTTTTCCCTAATGTCTGATATTTTTGTTTTGCTTTGTAACAATCTCTTAGAGATTTTTTTAAATGTGTGTTTTTAATACCTTTATTTTATTTATTTATATGTGGTGCTGAGGATCAAACTCAGTGCCTCACACATGCCAGGCAAGTGCTCTTCCACTGAGCTACAGCCCCAGCTCCAAGATTTTTTTAAAATTGTTTTTAGTCATACATGGGCACAATATCTTTATTTTGTTTATTTTTATGTGGTGCTGAGGATCAAACCCAGGGTCTCACAAGTGAGAGGCAAGTGTTTAGTGAGCCACAACCCGAGCCCCTCCCCAAGATTTCTATCAGTAATTTTAATGAAGAGGAGTGGAGGGCAAGTGTTAAGGTGTTATATAAGCTTCGGTTAAGAGAAGTCCTTAGCTAGTTCTTGAACCTATTTATGGAGTAGTGTTAGCTTTCAGGGTTTTATGACACTCAAAATGAGTGGCAGTCTCAGAACTTTATCAAGAGAGAAGTTATAGGAACTTACCTAATGGATTATTTTTCTACTGCAGTTATTACAGTAATCACAGGGAGCCCCTCCTACATCTAGGATGCTTTGGTTATTTTTTTCCATTAATTTTGCTACCAGATTTTGGTTTCATGAACTAGTGGCACTAAAAACAATAATTAGCATTTATTGCTTCCTTCATATGTGCCAGCCAAAGTACAAATAATGTTAAATTCATATAGCTATTTGGTGATAGGAACAGCATTTTCACTGTGTAAATATGAGATAGTATAATGAGCCTTACAGTGGTTCAGTTCTTGTTTACACAGTGGGGCTTGGATTCAAACCTAGGCAGTGGAACTCCAGAGCAGATGGTTTCCAAGTGCTAGATATGTTACATTGCCTCCTACCACAGTGAAATGATTGATGTAGACTCAACTTTTATTATGTATTAGAAGTTTCTGAATTTTTTGATCTTATTGATACCACTGTACCCTGCAAGGAATATTGAAAGTTCTTCAGGGAGATGAAAATGATTTAAGTAAAAGTTCAAATTTACATAAAGACTATTAGGTAAGAAAAAATTAAGGTAAATGAAAATATTTTAATGTTATTATAATTATTTAATAGTTAACTTTTATTTTTTAAATTATTTATTTATTTATTTATTCTAATTAGGTATGTATGACAACAGAATGCATTTTGAATACACAATTGCAGCACCACTTTTCATTTCTCGGTTCTACATGATGTAGCATCACACCATATGTGCAGTCATACATGTACCTAAGGTAATGATGTCCATCTCATTCCACCATCTTTTCTGCCCCCTTGCCCCCTCCCTCCCCTTTTCCCAGTCACAGTTCCTCCATTTTTCCCATGCCATAGTAACTGAGTATTGGGTATTTTCCATATATGGATAAGTGAAACCACTGATGGCTGGTTTTACTTATCCATAAAGGATGGGAGTTTTGGAATGGGAATACTCTTAATATAGGTACCAGCACTACTGGACTGGTAAAGCAACATAGGGTTTTTTGAAGGTGAACATATGTTAGTTCTAAGTGTATATTGTAAATTCTAGAGGAACTACCTAGTTATCTTAAAAAAAGAAGTACTAGTGATAATGCTAGTAAAAGAGACTAAACGGGGGGTCATATATAATGCTCAATCAAAACAAGACAATTCAGAAATGGTGGGGAAGAAAAAAGTGCAATGAATTGGAAGTAGTTGCCAACAATAAATATTAATCCATCTACATCAATAATTACTTTAAATGCAGATCATGTTAATACAATTAAGTCACAAAGATGGTCACAATTGATTAAAAAAAATAAGCCCAACTCTGTTACAAATAAGAAACCCACCTTAAATATAAAGATTCTGGTACTTCATAAGTAAAGGAATGGAGAAAAATCCTAGCGCTAATCACAATAAACCTGGAGAAGTTGTATTATTGTCAGACTAAGCAGTCCTAGAAAACGGGAAATCTTTTTTAAAAAAAAAAATTATTATTTATTTTTCAGTTTTTGGCGGACACAACATCTTTGTATGTGGTGCTGAGGATCCAACCTGGGCCGCACGCTGCCAGGCGAGCGCGCTACCGCTTGAGCCACATCCCCAGCCCCAAAACGGGAAATCTTTAGAGATTAAAAGTGGCATTACATAATGATAAAAAGGGGCCAGTTTCCGAGAAGACAAACCAGTCCTTAAATTCTTGTTAAATGTGCACTTAACAACAATTTGTCATAATATTTTAAGGAAAAGCTGATAGAACTTTAAGGAGAAATAGACAAATTCACTAGTACACTAGGCATTCCAGTATCCCTCTTTCATACATTAACAGATCAGGTAGGTAGAAAATCAGTAAAGGGATGGTTGACCTGAACAGCACCATCAATCAGACTGATCTAATTAACACAGACTATGCCAACAACAGCAGAATATGTATTCTCAAGTTCACATGGAACATTCACCAACATAGACCAGGTTATGGGCCATATAAAACACCAGGACAGATTTAAAAGTAGAAATCGAGTATGTTCTTGGACCACAACAAAATTAAAATAAAAAGAAATATAGCTGGAAAGTCTCAAAATATTTTCAGATTTGATAGCACATTTATAATATTTTGAATTAAGCAAAAATGAAAATACAGCTTATTAGAATCTGTGGGGACCAGCAAAAGCAGGTCTTAGAGGAAAAATAATAGTACTAAAATGCTTATATTGGAAAAGAAGAAAAATGTAAAATCAGGTAGTGTTTTAGTCACCTTTTTGTTGCTGTGACTAAAGGACCTGATCAGAACAATCATAGAGGAGGAAAGGTTTATTTAAGGGCTCACAGTTTCAGAGGTTTTAGTCCACAGAAGGCCAGCTCCCTTCCTCAGCACTCCAGAACATCATGGCAGGATGGTGTGGTGGAAGGAAGCAGCTAGCTCACATCACAGTGATCAAGAGGCAGAGAGACTCCACTTTCCAGATACAAATATATACACCAAAGCCACACCCTAATTCCCACCTCCAGCCACACCCTACCACTTCAGTTACCACTGTTAATCCCTTATCAGGGGATTAAATCGCTGATTAGGTTAAGACTCTCACATTCCCATCTTTTCTCCTCTGAACCTTCTTGCATTGTCTCACATGTGAGCTTTTGGGGAATACCTCACATCCAAACCATAACAGATAGTTTAGCTGCACCTTGTAAAATCAGGGAAATGTGAGTAATTTGAGCCTAAAGCAAACAGAATTTTTAAATGACAAAAAATAGAAGTTTTTGAAATTAGGAAAATGGAGAAAATCAACAAAACCAAAATCTGGTTCTTTGAAAAGATCAAATTGATAAACTTCCAACCAGGGTAACAAAGAGAAAGACACAAATCCCTAAAATCAGAAATGAAAGAGGTTTTTATCATATTGATCCAATGGAAATTAAATAGAAAAGTATAAAACAGTAAAGCCTGTTTAAAATTATTTTTTTTACTGAGTAATTAAGGGTTTGCTGAGTCATATAGTCATCTCTGTAGATGATAGACAAAAGGTCTCCAAGTTTAAGGATCAGTGTCCAACCTGCTATTGGCTGTAACAGGCACTGGGATAAAGATGCTAGGAAACTTGGCTTACTTAGCTAGACCACCTGTTAATGCATTTGAGGGTCATATTTAATTGACCGTCACCAATCTTAACTCTGTTGATCATATATGCATTCACAAGTTCTCAATGTTTTGATTGACTTGCCCTAATGGGTAAAGGTAGTCAGTAAAAGGAATATTAAATATAATGAAAAAAATAGTTGCAGCTAATAATAACAATGCCTATTGTTTCTCCAGCTGCCTTATGTCAGCGTTCTTTCAGCACATCTTTCAGAACATCCTAACTGCAAAAAAAAAAAAAAATCACTTTTGAATTACTTTTTAAATGTACGTTAGGAATGATTCATATGAGGCAAATCTTATGATTGTATGCAATTTCAAATGCTGCATTCAAGTCCTAAATCTCTTCCTCTGAGTAACAACAGGTCTGCTAGTCTAGCCCCTGACAAAGAAAAATCCTTTAATAGGCACTGTAACTCTCAAGTTTTAAGGAAACAAAATCAAACTGGTCAGAAAGGAGTGAGGATGGAGAATATCAGTTGGTCCAAGTAGGGGAAGAGTCCTAACCAACTGTTGTGGTGCCGTCTCTGTTGGCATCCAGGGATTGTGGGAAAGAAGAGATAAAATTAGAGTACTTAGACATATGGGAAGGGTTCATATATCCAGTTTGATGGCACCTGAAATAACTACTGCCAAGATTCACTTGGCTCACATCTTTGAAAAAATTTCTATCAAATATTGCTGTGTACATATTATACTTATTTCTCTTTTCATGTATATTGTCTTTAATAGCAGCTAGATCCCAGTTATACCCATTTTTTTCTTATTAGATACCACAGATTATTTCCATGTAGAGAACAAATCTCACTGGAACAAATTGTCAGGCTCACCAAAGAATTTCATCTGTGCTATGGACTAAATTGTGTTCCTGCAAAAATTTGTACGTTGGCACTCTAACCCTGTAATGAGACTATTTGGAGATAGGGCTTTCAGGAGGTAATTAGCATTAAATGAAGTCAACAATTTGGGTTTCTATTCTGATAGAATTGATAGTCTTCGAAGAGGAGAAATCTCTCCCTCTCTTCTCCTTCCTCTCTTCCCCCCTTTACCCCTCTGGCTCTATTTCTGTCTCCTTCTCCTCTCTCTCCTTTTCCCTCTTTTCCCCTATATATGCACTAAGGAAAGGCCATGTAAGAACACAGGGAGTGGATGGCCACATCTACAAGCCAGGAAGGGAGTCCTCACCAGAAACCCAAACCTGCTGGACCTTGATCTTAGACTTCCCAGCCCTGGAACTGTGAGAAAATACATTTATGTTATTTAAAAAGTTTTTTTTTTTGTTATAGATGGACAGAATGTCTTTTTTATTTTTAAATTTTAAGTTGTAGATGGATACAGTACCTTCGTTTTGTTTATTTTTATGTGGTGCTGAGGATCGAACCCAGAGCCTCACATGTGTTAGCCCTATACCACTGAGCTACAGCCCCAGCCCCTTATTTGTTTATTTATTTATTTATTTTAAAGAGAGAGAGAGGAGAGAGAGCGTGAGAGAGAGAATTTTCAATATTTATTTTTCAGTTCTCGGCGGACACAACATCCCTGTTGGTATGCGGTGCTGAGGATCGAACCCGGGCCGCACGCATGCCAGGCGAGCCCACCACCGCTTGAGCCACATCCCCAGCCCCTTATTTGTTTATTTTTATGTGGTGCTAAAGATCAAGCCCAGTGCCTGTTAGGCAAGCGCTCTACCACTTAGCTACAGCCCCAGCCCACATTTCTGTTATTTAAACCACTCAGTCTGAGGTTTTTTTTTTTTTTTTTTTTTTTTTTTTTTTTTTTTTTTTTTTTTTTTTTTTTTTTATGGCAGCCTGAGCTAAAACAGCCTCTATCTTTTCTCTAACAATGGAGGATCATTGAGAGAAATAACTACAAAGTATTGCCTTAGTGTGGAAGTTTGGTGTTTATAATTGTTTAAAGGACAATTTGGCTTGTATCTTGGTGTTTTAATAGAATGACATTTCACATAATAATTCAACTCTGACTCTAATCTAGGTATTCAGGCAGGAGTTTGTATTCCTTGTTTGTGATTTACATCATCTGACACCTACTGTAATGACTTCTACTTCAAGGGCCATTGCTGTCTCTGTGCAGCTCCAATCTGTCACTGGCAACCTTCTAAGAGCTGAGGTATCACATTCAATCAGGAAACTAGTGCTGTGCATAATTAATTACATCCTTTTCCCTGAACCCCACCAACTGCTACACATCACTTCTTTTAAAACTAAGCAAAAGCAGTATTTTTCCCATATCCCCCTTTTCAGTAAATGCAGAATTGGCTGTGTGTCTAATCAATCACTGAAACTTCAGTTGTTTTTTTATTATTATTATTATAAGCATTGATGAGCATGTCTCTGTTGAAAATTTCCATTACGTTCTTTTAAGCATGTCATTAGTACCTGAGCTCCCTAAGTAGCTACTGTGCTTCAGGTCAGTCTTTGAAACTGGAGTTCCAGCAGTCTGCAAGTAAGCAGCAGCTATCTCTATGATTGTCTTCAGGACTATAACAGATGCTTTATCTGTTAAATAACACCTATAATTCTAGTGTCAACATTATAGTTCAATGACAGTACCTAGGAGCCAGTTATTCTGTCAGGCTGAATTGACAACCATATGGGGTAATAGAATGTTGGACTGGGATTTCAAAAACAAGATTTACTGATTATTTAGGTTATATTATTAGGCATTTTTATATAGCAAATAATTTATCCAAGTCGATGGTATTCAATTTTCAGGTCACTCAGATTTTGCATGACTGATAAATTAAGAATGAAGTTCATTCTGGGCGGTGAAAAGAAAAAAGTATATTAGAAGCTTGGAAATGCTTAACCCCATAATGCATTCCAGTGGATTGTTAAGATGTTAAGTTTTCTACTTTTCTGTAAAGGTCTATGAGAGTATTTCTGTTGGTTATTAAGGCAGAGCAAGGCAAACCAGACAGTAATTGTGACTTGAATACTCAGTGCTGTAAAACTATTATGTGAATCCATTTTAGTTTAGATATGGAAGATGATGGTGCTTTAGTGCTGTTTGCATCATTAAAACTCAGTAGGGAAAATGTAAAGTAAGTGGAAAAGAAGGTGAAAAAATTAATCGGAGCTGTGAGACCAATGATACTCCCAACCCAGGCAGCTACTTCTATAGTTAAAATATTAAATGCTGTTTAGAGGATGATGAATGGGTCACTTCTTGAGAACCTCTGGAAGGCTGTTAACCTTTTGCCCACGTGTAGGAAGTACAGCCTCTGGAATGTATTCTAACTCTATGCACTAGAAAGTAGAAATCGGGATAAGGCAGACATTTTTGGATCTCATTCAGGAGAGTTTAGTGATCAAAATAACCTTTCTCTGGTGCAACACAGACTCCTTATACTTTCTGATGTTTGTGCTGCTTCCCATCTCTGGAATTCCCCCTTCTAGCCTTTCACTTAAATGGAATAAAAAGGCTTAGCCCAATCCCAAGGTATACTGGAAAGAAGTCTCTGTACTAAAATAGGAGATTTGAGTTCCGGACTTAGTTGAAAAACCTTTGACCTGAATGTTCTTATAGGACAAATTAGCTTGTGAGGCTAAAGATCTTTCATGGCCCATCAACACTAAGAGTTCTAAAGTCCCTGCATTTACTAACTTCAGAGGTCTCGGCTGTCTGGCCCATTGGCACATGGAGGAAGGGAGGATTTACTTACATCTTAGAAAAGGGCACTGACCTAGCTCCTGATGATTTTTTTTATCATTTTAAAAATTTTTTCTAATTAGTACCAGTTCTCATGAGCCTACAAAGGCTTCCTTATTCCAGCTGTTCTCTTTATACTTGTTGTCTTGTGGTGCTTCATTTCCTTATTCCAGCTATATATATTCAGGTGGTGGAGTGAATGTTAAATTTCAAAATGGGTCCTTCCAGGCACATATATCCTTTATCACATAAACAAACAGTAGATTCCTGCTGCTCTCTGACAGCTGTGTCACATTGTCCTCCAAATCCTAGAAGTGGGGTTGGAAAGGGAAATGTCATAGATAAAGGTTGGTTGGCAAACCTACATGATATGCCACATGAAAGTAGATATCCCAATAGATTTTCCAGGATTGGCAACGTATTAAGTTCTGCCCACAGTCATCTTATTATATAGATCCATGTTTCCAGTGTGGTAGCTACAATAAAATTGAATTAATCAACAGTTTAGGTCCTTAGTCTCATTATCCATATTCAGGTGTTCAACAGTTGTGTGTGGTAGCCACCAGCTATTGCTGATAAAGTGCAGATATAGTACTTTTTCCATCAGTGCAGAAAGTTTTATTCCACAGTGGAGTAGTAGATGAAATAGGGTCAGAATTACTTCCCAGTTCTCAGAGCTTACAGAACCAAAACAGACCAGATATTTGGTATTCTGAGGTTTAGATAAATACATTTTTAGGTAGGTAATATGGGTTTTTAGACATTTCTGTATTCCTGTTTAATATTGTTGTTTCTTACTTTCAAGAAATGCTATCTTCATTGATCTTCTATGCTCTAGTGTGATATGCAGAAAATACTCATGTAGGTAATGGGTGTTTTCACTCACTGAACTGCTTAACATTCCAGGATAACAAGGACCTAGTGATCATAAATAAGTCAGTTTAGAATAGGCAAAAACTGAAACCTCTTTTAGTTTTTATTCAATGCTTTAGTTTCTGTGAAGGCTAAAAAGCATTACCACTTTAAGAAACCACATGGTAAAATCACATTCTTTAAATGAGTGAAGGAGGAATAGCTAGAAGTACAAAATGTATACTCTTTATTTTTTTCTTTGTGCTAGATATTGAACCCAGGACTTTGTACATGCAAGGCAAGCACTCTACCAAATGAGCTATAACCCCGTCCCCAGAATGTATACTCTTTAAAAAGCTTTCTTTGGGCTGGGGTTGTGGCTCCATCGCAGAGCTCTCACCTAGCGTGGATGTGAGGCACTAGGTTCAATCCTCAGCACCACATAAAAATAAATCAAGAAAAATAAAGGCATTGTGTCCACCTACAACTTAAAAACTTAAAAAAAAACTTTTTGGAGCCAGGTGTGGTAGTGCACAACTGTAATCTCAGTGGCTTGGAGGCTGAGGCAGGAGGATCCTAAGTTCAAAGCCAGCCTCAGCAAAAAGCAAGGCTCTAAGCAACTCAGAGACCCTGTCTCTAAATAAAATACAAAATAGGGCTAGGAATGTGCCTCAGTGGTTGAGTGTTCCTGAGTTCATTCCCTAGTACTCAAGGAAAAAAAGCTTTAAAATTTTTCTTTTTGTAGTTGTAGATGGATAGCATGCCTTTATTTTGTTTTTATGTGGTGTTGAGGATTGAATCCAGTGCCTCACATGTGCAAGGCAAGTGCTCTGCCCCTGAGCTAAGCCCCATCCTGCCCCCCGCAAAAGCTTTTTGGATTATCAGCTTGAAGGACTAGAGTAGAAAAGTGCAAAAACAAAGATGTTGGTAAGAGTAATAAAGAATAAAGCTGTTATCACCTAGAAGATATGTAATATCAAGGTATAAATGGAAATACTGGTTTAAATGTGTGTAAATAACCTTTGGTTTGTGGGGAGAGGCCAAACAAAGGCATTAGTTAGAAAAATAGAGAATATTAGAAATAAGGGATTCATGTGTTTGTTTCTTTTCTTTATTTGACTGGGTTATTTCACAAATAGTAAATGGAAAATAACAAAACAATTATTTTGTTATTTATCTACAAGTATATGAGGGTATAATATGGAGTTTGTCATTGCTGTTGATTTCCTAACATAAATTATGCTGGTTTGATGTGCTACCACAATTAGATGTCATTAAGTCACCTGGTAGCTGTACCTAGAGGTGTAAGTATCTCAGAAGTGCACATCACTCTCTCATACCTGGCCTTGATTTCTCCTTTGATATAATGAAATACCTTAATACTGAAAACCAAATACTTGGTGGCAACCCATTCTAGCCCATTAGTTATTCATATTGAATATGTTCTATTAGTGTTGTTTTTATATTAAATAATTGTAATCTTGACCTATAATTCATTCCCCTTGTTCATCCAGTCTTTGTGCATATCTTTGTGCATGTCTTTCAAGCCCTCAACAGGGAAGTGAGTAACCAGCATAAGCATCTATAAGTAGAAAAGATAGTTCCTCCTAGAGATGTGCTTTATTTTTTTCACACATCCAATAGACAAAATGGAAAACCTAATGTGTGTTTTGGAAAAATACTACACAAATAAGTTGAAAATTTGAATTCAGGTCCTAGATATGAAAAATACATTCTTTGATAGTATATATACTAATAGTGAAAGAATGTACAGGTATTAACGGTATTAACTTTGTGCCCTAGAGCAAGTTATTTTTAGGCTTATTTTCTTCATTTGAAAATAAGGATTATTGGACAGGGATTTCCCCCAAACAAAACAAATTTTGAAATCCTATTTTCATAGTATGGTAAGTCTAATAGCTACTGTGGTTTTACAATTATAATTATATTAATTGTACAAATTGATGGGTTTCACTGTGCCATTTTCACCCATAGATATATTGTGTTTTGATTATGTCTACCCTCTTTTCTACCTTATTCTTTCTCCCTCCTCCTTCAAATCTTCTTCCTCTTCTCTACAAGTCCCTCTTCTGTTTCCAAGTCGTCTTTTTTTTTTTTAATTTCCACATGAGAGAAAACAATACATGGACAACTTTTTTGTGGCACAAATTTCATGATTCTGTATGGGAAATATCCCAGACTCAGAGTTTAAGAATTGTTAAATGTTCTGCCCCCCCCCCAGTACAAATGAAAAAGTACACTAGAAATTGCTGAAAACCACAGTAGAGAATGCCTAGTACAACTCATTGTCTCTTTCAATGAGAAAATTGCAAGTTCCCATGGAAATTCACATGAATTCTGACCCTTGTCAGAAAGCACTGAGTAAATCAATGTATTATTGATTGACCTGCTCTCATGAATCTTTTTCTTTCTATCTCTATACCTATATGGTGACACATCAGTAGAAGCCTGCATTGTTAACCCAGCCAGCTCCTCAGAGAAATAAGCCTGTTTGTTTCACCAAATTCCCAAGGTGTTTTGCTTATCAAGCAAAAACAAGTGGACTCAAAAGAAAGCAACTGTTCCACTATGGTATTGACTATAAATTAGCACCTGCTATAAAGTATGTGGGTTCTGTCATACCATGCTACCATGTGTTTGGTCAAAATCATGAAAAAGTAAAACCATAAAATAGTAATTATGAAAGGCATAAAACAGTCAAGTGCATATCCTTTTCAGTGGCTTCAAAATCAAACCCCCAAATAAGAACTTTTTGCAGTTATCCTATGCCTGCCAAATCCAAACCAATTTTATCATTTCAGCCCTTGAATTAATTAATTAACATTTATTGAATGGGTATGTTAAATACTGGCTCCTCCAATAACCAGAATAACCTGTTGCTAAGACAAGGCTAAATTTATTGCTTACCACTATTAGAGAAAACTCTGTCTTGGCAGAGTCTGAAAGTTTTAGTAGGAAAAGGGCAAGACCAGGAGATTGAGACTTTGAAGTCTAGCTTAATGGTAAATGAGGATTTGATTAGGCTTGGGTAAAAATCATGATATAATGGATTAGAATTTGTGGGCACGTCAATGTGGAGGCAAAATGTTCAAAAGGTTTAGGGTACAAAGTCATTATTGCTTTCTGCCTTAGTCTCTTCAGTTTGCTATAACAAAATACCATGACCTGTGTGGCTTATAGACAACAGACATTTATTTCTTATAGTTCTGAAGGCTGGGAAGTCCAAGGTCAAGGTACTTGGCAGAGATGGTGTCTGGTAAGGGCCCACTACTTGATTCATAAAACAGGGCTTTCTCAAAGTGTCTTCATTGGTGAAAGGGGTTAAGTAGCTCTCTGTGATCTAATAGGAGCACTTATGCCAATAATGAAGGCTCTGCCTTCATGACTTAACTACATCCAAAAGGCTACACTTCATAATACATCACCTTGGGGTTTAGGGTGTTAAGATATGAATTTGGGGTGAGGGTGGTTGTAAGCATTCAGTCAACTGCACTTTCAATTGAGGAGTTGCTAGAATGAATAGTAAAACTATTTTCAACTTATCTTCCTGGGTGAGAGTCTCAGAATAGAAAAGTTATGTTGATGAATATAGAATAATGCACTAATGAAGACAAACCTTGTAGGCTAGATGGTTTGTGTTCTCAATACTGTGTACTGAGGGAATACATGTGCCCTGATGCCCTCCAGATACTTATATATTTTAAAGATCGCAGAGGTAATAGTTAAAAATTGAGGGAATAGACATGTGATTAGGTTGGGAGAATAGTGGAATGGAGGAAGTAACTTTTGTGCTAGGCTCCAATCATTGAGTACAAGTTTATAGATTTTGGATAGTAGCCTAATGTTTCCCTCTCCTTTCTCTGAACCACATGCATACACTTTTTAAATGTTATCAAAGATAGAAAAACTGTTGATGTGTAGAATGAAGTACCACATGAGATGAATGAAAATCACTCCTTTAGGGGGTGTAGGTATGATTTAGCTTTTGGAAATTAACATTAAGGATATTTCTGGATAAGTTTTTTTTAAGTTAACAAATTAAGGCAACTTGAATTTTTTTCTGTTCAGGGAACTGATTTTTTAGATAAGACAGTCATTGTGAGAGTGGTTTGTTGTGCCAGTTGTGGCATTTAATACATTTTTGAAATTATTTTCCAAGAAATGGCTATGTAAAATTCCCTCACTGCTCTTATTAGGCATATGTTGTATTTATCCTTAACTAAGCTGAAGATACATTGGAAGAGTTGCTGTCCTCTTTACCTTGGAAAGGAAAGTGATGTAGATCCTACTTGTGTCAGATCAGGTTAAAAACACCCCTAACTGATCCACAACAGCAGAACCTACTCCATTAGTACCCTAAAAGTAACTTCATAAGGATTTTTTGGAATGCGGACATTGCTGAGTCAAGAACCAGGGGATCCTTGAAGGACCATCCCAGAACTTTCTAGTGAGGTCTCTGTTGTTTAAAAATGAAATCGCCTACTACTTGGTAATTGAAGCGCAAGACCTTGCTCTTTTTAAATTGTTGTGTGGTCATGGATATTCCCAAGATGATATTGACCCAATAATGACTGTTACAGTAGTCGTCGGTGGCAAGAAGTAACTTGTACTATCATAGGCTGGATACTTGCAATTTCCTTATTCAGACTTCCCATCATATTTATTTCAAGGGAAGAGTATCAGAATAGTAGATTGATGAGTGGGCAAAAATAATGCAATATACCCTGAGATTCCCTTCAAAGATCAAATACTGGCACTTTTTCCGCTATAAATCTGTCGGGGTTTTTAGCCCCCCCCCCCATCTCCTCCTGACCAGTGGGAGAAGCGGGGAGGACAACCAGAGGCACCAGGGACACGAGTGGAAGCAGGATCTTGTTTATTGAGGAAGTACACACAGTTTATATACTGCACAGGAGCCAATCAGGATAAAGGTCAGAGGGGTGGAGCAAGTTCACTTGTTCACCCATCCCATAGTCTGTAAGGGAAGGCACAAGCTGTCCACGAGGGCGGAAGAGTCCTGGACCTGTCCTGGAGGTGGTCCACCTTTTCCGTCACCACCCACAGCACCGCCTCCTGGCTGATCGCCAGGAGCCATCCAGCCATATGTGCAGCCCCAAGACTGGGAAGTGGGCAGCCATGCCCTACATCTCCCCCTTTTCATCTTATTAGCAGGTGTTTGCCTTATTCAAGAGTGTGCTTGTCTTAGGTTGTTCCCCTCTGGGGATCTTACCCATCATTCACTACCACTTTAGCTCTTCGGGCAATCCTACCTGCAGGGCCTGATCAGGCCCAATGGGAAGCCTCAAGGAAGGGAGATGGCTCTGCTCCTGGCTCACATCTGCACAACCCGGTAGGGGGTGTGGCCAACCTCATAGGGTTCACAGTCAGTATCTTATAAGATGGCATATTGTTGCCCAACCACCATCAGTTGAACAGCTCTGGCTGGATCCTTGAGAAACTGGAGGAGCCCAGTAGAAACAGTACTCCTCCTGTAGGAACAGACATAGTCCTCCTCCTCGGATGGTAAGCAGGTTTGGAGGACTACCGCAGCCAAGGAGTCGAGTTGAGATTGCAGGTAGTGCTGACAACATGGTGCACTGAGGCCAGCAAGTCCAGTTCCCATCCCCGTGGCCATGATGAATGCCACGAGGGAGATGAGAAGTCTGGTCACAACCAGGCAAAGCGTCCAGAGTGGTCTTTTCATTCCTACAAATGAGAAAATAAAGAATCCTACCTCAAGAGGCGGTACTCTTGGGTAATCATTTTTGTTCTGGTGAACAGTATTTTAGATCTCTAGCAGGTACCCAAATTGGACTTGGCTCCCCAATTGGGAATACACACCCAAATCCCCTCCCTGCACTAATGAGGGGATCAGGACCGCGCCATGATCCAGTAAGAGGGTCCCCCTCTCAGACCTCTACCTTTAAATAAGGTGTCTGATTAGACCAATGTCTCTGGAAAGCAGTTAGAGGTTGGTCTTTGGAAAAATTTAAAATATTTAATGTAAGCATGGCTGTCCTTAATTGGTCATTGGGGTTGCTTCCCCCTTTTTGTTTTATTGGTCTTTTAAGGTCTTATTATGTCTCTCAATTATAGCTTGACCTTTTGGATTGTATGGTGTTCCAGTGGTGTGTTTAATATTCCAAGTTTGGAAGAATTCTTGTAATGATTTGCTCACAAAGCAGGGCCCATTGTCTGTCTTAACTTGAAGGGGTAATCCCAAAATGGCAAAATATTGTAGGAAATGACTGTCAGTGTGTCGAGCTTTTTCGCCTGACTGAGCAGTTGCCCAATAAGCACGTGAATAAGTATCTATAGACATAAATATATATTTTAATTTTCCAAAAGGTGCATAGTGGGTCACATCAGTTTGCCAGACGACATTAGGTCTGAGGCCCCTGGGGTTGACCCCAGGGGATTAAAGAGGTGGGACCTGTAAAACCAGCATACATAATTTACGTGTCCTTATGATCTTTTTAAAATCTTTTATGGGAATCAGGGGGAATCTTTGATGTAACCCTCTCCAGTTTAAGTGAGTAAGTTCATGAAGTCCTTGAGCCATCTGAAGGTTCTGCTGAGACTGAGCAGTAGCTATGGTAGTCCCATTGGTAGCCAGTCGATCAGCCATTTGGTTCCCCTGTGTCAAGATTCTGGGTAACTCTTGGTGTCCCCTGAGATACTGCAGAAAAATGGGCTCAGCCCGCTCTTTTAACAGTAGTAAGGCAGTAGTAAGGGCCTCAGCAAGCGAAGCCGTTTGGGCCTCAAATGCTGGGACCAACAGCTGTGATTGGTGGGTTTGAGTACCGACATCCTTAGTGGCCACTATCCATCTCCCCATAGATCTGTCCTTCATCCACGCACAGGCTAATTTGTGTTCTGTGATCATCCCCTCCCAGACCAGCATCTTGACAAACTGATCCCGAAGGGGCCCTGGGGGGAATTTCCTTTGGAGGCTCTTTTCTACCCTCTTGATGAAGGTGGCAAGATCCTTGGTAGCCCTCCAAGTAATTCCTGCTACCAGGGGCTCTGAGGGGCCTACCTCCAACTTGTTCCATGCTGCCAGTCCTAAAGCCCATATCTGCTCCTGGTAGGGGGCAGGGATAGCAGCCTGCTGAAGGCCTGTGGAAAATTGATCACTGGACCCTGACAGCATCCCATAAGTTACAAGAACCAGGGGATTAACAGCCTGATTTCTCTCAGCCTGAGCGTGGCACTCCTCATTAAATAAAGCACACCACTTCAGGTACAGGGACCAGGAAGCACAGTCTAGGTTAAGTGTTTCCAGTCTTGGGTGGTACACTGTTGGTGGGCCAGACCCTGGAGGATGGTTTCGGCCCAGGGTGAATTAGGTCCATCCTCGGAGACGGCCTTTTTGAGTTCTTTCAAATCTTGGGTCTACCAGGGATACCAAAAGGTCGGTCTATTGTCCCAGGGTTAGCATTTACTGGGAAAGCCATACAAGATGGTGGCTTACCCAGCTTTTCCAGGTATGTAGGAGAGGGCTGAGAATTTCTGCGGGGGGAGAGGTGATAATATGGTGGAGGCCGCTCCCCATCCCAACTCTACCACGTGTTCCAGGACAGGAGCACTTGGTGTGGAATCGAGAGGACCAGGCCAGGGATCAAAAGGATCTAGGAGGTCATTGACAGAGTGAAGTTTTAAATCTTTCTCCTCCTGGGCAGTGAGAGGACTGACTCGCTGTGACCTAAGAGGCTCCTTAACAATGGCTTCACAATCTGGGTCGTCGTACTTAGTATAAGATTGCCCCATCTTTCCAGCGATACCCTTCCCTTGAAACTCGCTTGGCTTGGCTTGATGATACTTCCTTCGTGTCCCTGTTCCACGTCTGTGTTCGGCGTCCGGGTTTGGCGTCCCTGTTCCAGGCTCCAGATGTCAGGGTTTTTAGCCCCCCTCCCCACGGGCAGGAGAAGTAGGGAAAGCACACCCCACCAAGACAAGCCAAGAGAGATAAAGGTTGACTGGTAGCCCGCACCCAGCCCTCCCTCACGGGAGGACAATCAGACGTGTCAGGGAGACAAGTCGAAGCAGGCTCTCGTGTATTGAGGAAGTACACACAATTTATATACTGCACAGGAGCCAATCAGAATAAAGGTCAGAGGGGTGGAGCAAGTTCACTTGTACACCCATCCCATAGTCTGTAAGGGAAGAAGAGTCCTGGACCTATCCTGAGGTGGTCCACCTCCTCCATCACCTCCCACAGCACCGCCTCCCAGCTGATCGCCAGGAGCCGTCCCAGCCACATGTGTGGCCCCAAAACCAGGAAGCAGGCAGCCATGCCCTACATAAATCAAAAGTAAAAGTCCATGCATAATTTACCATCTTCTTAGTCTTTGAACTTCCTTAGAGGTATCATATTTTTATGGAGAAATAGTCTTAGTTTGCAATTCTGGGTTTGGAGTACTTGACATCTGATCAACTCTAGCTTTACCTGTGGGGTGTGGTTGAGCTCTTTAGTCAGGACTGTAAGCAAAGGTGCCCATGAAGAGTTAGCTATCAGGAAGTAAGGGCAAGAGAGCATGGGACAAGAGGATCAGGCCCGGAAGCTCTGCTGAGCAGAGAACATTTTAATGGGAAGTCCAATGAAAATGTGGTTGAGTAACTCATGGCAGAAAGTTTTAATTAGGTAAGATTGCACATAAAGTGGGAAGGAAAAGAGTAACTGTGTGCCTGGGAGCTTCAGTAGACCAGTGAATCTTCTAGCAGTGGTAGGTCAAACTTCATTGGCCTATAGCAGATTTCTTAAACTTTTCTAACATCCCTCCTTTTGTTTCACCTAAATAAATTTTAGAGCCAGTGAATCCCCTATATAGAGGGGGTGCTTAAAGTTTTCCAACCCAATATTTTCTCAAAATCTTCATCTTATTTTACTTTTTTTTTTTTTTTTTGGCAGTACCAGGGATTGAACCCAGTGCTTGCTGGGCAAGCACTGAACCAGCCTCCAAATTCTCACCACCTTTCTGATGTCCCCATAACCTGATTATTTTCCTGATTGCCCAAATTGCCCCTATCAGTGCCTTTCTTAGTTTACTGACAACAGATTAACTGCCCAGCAATAATTGGTAGCTTCCCTAGATTCCTGTCAGTTCTCCAGATCTCTGTGAGGATTTAAAACAAAGACCATCTTTTGTTCCCCTCCGAACTCTAGTCTGCAGTGTTCTTTTCAGATTTCATGTTCCCTTGTTGTCAAACTTGATCTCAGGCCTGCCTTCTTATTTTCTGCATATAGCATCTAGCCATTTTCATGTTTATAGAATGACCCACAGCAGCAACAGGCACTGCTGCTGTGTGCATACAGTTACTATTGTGTCCTAAAAATGGTGGTAGCACTTCTTGGTTGCTGAGAAAGTGGCAATTTGTTTTCTTGGAAAACTTAAAAAAAAATAATGAGCTTCTTCAACTGATACTTCCAAGCCAAAATCATTTGGTGGGTTTTGTTCTGCTGTAATTATCTTCTACCTTGGAGCAGACGTTTTTCTTCTTGCTGCGGTTTGTTCCTGCCGTTTACTTGCTGATTGATAACTATGTGTATTTATCCAGAAGGTCTGTAAGATTGGAATGTCTCACATTGAAGAGACAAGGCAAGGAAAAGAAATGAGAGAAGCCAAAGAAATGCAAGTTGATTCTCAGGTCTGATTATTGAAACAGAAGAAAAACTGTTGGCTAATTTAATTTGCATATATAAGGAAAATGGTAAAAAATGCCTTTACGTAGTGTTGTTTGAGGTTTTTAACTTTCCAAAAGTTCCGTCATAACAATTTCTGAAACTGGTTCTCCCACAGGGTGCATAATTGAATTTGGACACTTCCTTCCCTTGGGAGCAATACCTGGTATTATTCTTTCATGAGCTAGTCCTCCAGCTAATCTTTAGTGATTTCTTATTCTCCTACATGTATTCAAAGAGCTTCTTTCAGTTGGAGGGTTGCCTTTCTCTGACACTTTTCTTTGGGATGGCTTTGTTCATGAAATTATTGTCCACTCATTTTCCACTTACACAGAATTTTGTACTATTTCTTCTCTACATAAAATAAGTAGAATTTGTTTTCATTATTCCTTCCTCTTGTCCTGTCATAGGGGTAGCTGCATTTGGTATCATGGACTTTCGGTTTTAGTCAGGCACTAGTTTTGTTTTGCCCCTCCAACTCCAGAGTAAACATGTAAAGTTTTCCCATGGCTCTTCACACACCAGTATGAAAGTTTGTCTTACACATTTTGGCTATTTGGTAATTATCTACTCAGGGTATGAAATACACTCTCATCTTTCTGGAAGCAAGCCCTATTTTTCTCCCCAACTTGATTTGGACATGGGAGTCAGGGAATTGCCACAGAGCTCCCTATCAATGAATTTCCTTACTTGTAATAATCTTGGATAACTATACCATTCACATGTGTAGGTATTATTATACAATTTTATTCTTGTTACTGAATTTTGTACCTTTGCCAGTATCACAACATAAGAAGTCTTGCTTTCCAGGTCTTTTAAAAATTATGAGAGATGCTGATTGTTAAAAAGATACACTTATTTCTATAGGTTTGTGATTATAGAATGAAACAATAATAGAAGAATTGCTTTATTAAAGTGTGTGTGTATTTTAAATTGGTTAGATGTTGGTCCTCACCTGTTTAGTCTCCTCTCTCATTTAACCTGCTCATCATGTCACAGTCAGCTTGATGTTCCATTAATAGTTCTAGCCCATTAATTTCATTCATTTCTGCCCTGCCAGCCCCAGTTTTAAAACTTTGGACACTGTTTTCTTCAGAAAAGTAAGAATTATATGGTGAAGCCCTTAAAGGATTCCTGCATGTCAAACTTCATGACTTCTGTAGACAAAGAAGATTTTACTTCACACACGTTGAAAGCAAACATATTGTTCTCTGATATTGTGGTTGGGTTATATGGAGCAGCAATGCAAGGTAGTAGCACAGGTGAAGTGACATACAAAAAGTGAATGCATTATGAACTCTGAGGTAGGAAAATTCAGACTGGCAATTGTCTCATTGAAGTTAGATTTGGACAGGTTTCAAAAGAAAGGATAGAACTGAGACAAATGTGTGGGAATTATTAAGGAATTACAGGCAGAAAGGAAGTACTGCAAAAAACTGAGATGACAGGAAGCACATGGACTCTTGGGTAACACTAACTGAATTTTACTTAATACATTTTCCCTTGTACTGCTGTTGTTTGTATTTGTGTGACAACCTGAGAGCATGAATAGTTTACTACTGCTTCTTTCATCTGGTCCCTAGTTGATGTCCCTAGTTGATAAGATATTAACCAATACTTTGATTTGTAAGTGAATAAACAAATGAACACAACAGTCAGCAGAAAGGGCTGCAGAATACTAGGAAGGGTTGCAAAGGAGAAAAAGGAATTAATTTCCAGGAATCCTCATTTGTCATGATTTCAATGTATCAAGTACATGTTTTCTCATGAAAGAATACTCTTAATGAAATCGTATTTAACTTCTGAAAAATTATCTACACATTCTCTTTTCTTAATTAGTTATGTCTTATTAATAGCACTGAGCATAATCATTTTTAAAGAATCGAAAAATGCTCTGTCAACACTCTCAAAGGGTTCAAAGCTTGAATAGTTCATGGGAACAATTTGCTAGTCTAGAGAATTTTCCCCATTTTGCTCAGGGCCTCCTATGGAGAGATTTATGTGCAGTGTATGTCAAGAGGCAAAATAATGGCATTTCTCTGCTATACAATGACTCAGACATTTGCCGAGTGCAGAAATGCACCTTTAAACCAGAGAAAGAAAAAAACAAAAGTCTGTCTTGGTCCAATCATTTTGAAAAGCCATGCACACTGAAGCTAGGACCAACATAATGACAGAATTTAATTGCTGATTCTTGAGAGGCAGTGCACCTCTTGATGTGTTGACCTTTAACCCAACCTTGGGAGGGTGGAAGAAGGGAGGGGATGATTTCTGCTTACCTTCAGCCCACCCCATCCCCCACCTCCTGCATCTGATCATGTCTGCCTGTAAACCAGTCCACATAACCCCTAACATGTACTCACGCCCCCACATTCCCATTATTTAACTTCAAGCTTGGGAGCCAGGGTGAGAATGAATAGAAAAACAGAAAGCAAAATGGGAGAATAGGATATGGAAGTCTCTAAGTAGTTGACAGCTGCTTGGAAGCAAGGAGCAGAATTACAGCTACTGAAATGAGAGCTGGACTTCTAGTCCCCTGGTGCTTCTACTCCACCCCACCCCCAATAACTTATGAAGTCTTTTCATGGGTTTCTGTTCCCATTTCACCCTTTCTAGGTCCATATTTATAATCACTCCTTTCTTTACACTTCAGCTCCTGTTTCTTCTTAATTGTTTAGTTATGAATGGCAGAATCTTGAGCAAGTTAAATTCAAGGCTGCCAATCACACACCTGCGCCATGGCAACTGGGCAGCTGAATGTAGCTAAAGAAAAATAAAATATGCTAATTCATCTCGTGGTAAATTCATGACAATGAACCTAAGTCAGCCCTTGGTGCTTCTCAACAAGCTTACTACTCTGTTCATTCTCCTGGTCTTTTATCAAACTTTTAACATCTTTTTTTTTTCTCTTCAATACCTTCAAGTGTTCTCCAACCACACTAGCCTGCTTTGTTTCTAACATGACAACTGCATTCCTACTTGAGGGTCTTTTTATTTACTCTTCTTCCTGCCTGGAGCACCCTGTATCTTAACTATTTGCTCCCTCACTTCCTTCAAGACCCTGCTATAATGACATCACTATCAGTAAAGCCTTCCCAGGCCTCCATATGTAAGACAGCAACATATCCCCTTTTATCACTGGCACACTCAGTTCCTGTTTTCTTTAGCTATTACTGCCATCTGATATTCTCTATTTTATGTTTATTTTCTATTCCCTTCTAGAATGAAAGTTTTGAGAATCTGAATTTTGTCTTCTTTTCCTAGATTATCTTCTGTTACTTAGAGCTTGATATGTTTTCTAATATTCCATACATATTTGTTTAATGAATAAATGGATGAATGCCTGTTGACTTTTGAAAATCCCCATGGGCTTTTGAGAATGCCCTTTCCCATTTACCAAACCCAGCATATTCGCCTACCCATCCTTCTATATGTTCTATATGTCACCATGAGTTTCCAAGCTCAGATGTAATGCACATCATCCAATTGTTGGAGAAATGTTTTATTTGAACTGTCTTAGGAATCCCAATGGGCTTATTAAGTATGTTATACCTAGAATCACAATCTCAACAGAATAGTCCTTAAAGATAGCTTTGGACATTTTTCTGTTCATTTAATGACTAAAGTCCATTATGATATGGGTAGTTCAAGTGTGAGTTGAAGTTGTTTTATTTTTAAAAGCTCTTACCTGGGATTATTGAAGATAGCCAGAAATTATTATAAAATTCTGTGACTGGGTTGGGGTTGTGGCCCAGTGGTAGAGCACTTGCCTAGTATGTGTGAGGCACTAGGTTCGATTCTCACCACCACATATAAATAAATGAATAAAGTAAAGACATAATCAATGTCTAAAAAATGTTTTAAAAAATCTGTGCTAATTATCTGGCCCTGTCTTTTACACTTACTGCATACATGGGCTAGCCCACCACCTTGTGAATTATTCATCTATCTAGTGCAACTTACTTGGGTAACTTAACAGGATCTCCTGTCATCTGCTAGCCATGTCTTTGTTGTTTCACCTCACTTGTTTTCAAGAAGTTGTGAGATAAAATGATAATTAAAATTCACCACCAGTACCACACCACCTTCTATACATTGACCATCACCTACTCGATGCAATAAACACATACTTGATTTCATATAGATCATCACAATCATAATCATCTCAGTAGAGAATTTATAATAGAAATGTTACTTTCTCATAGTTATTGAGCCTAAAGGACCTTGTGGATTTTATTCACCTGCCTTCAGATTTTCCAAATCTTCATTTCATTCATCTCCCTCTGTTTTCCAAAACAAATAGCTTTCTAAAGGATCATCCATTCAACCAAAACACTTAAAAGAAAATAGTTCTTTCATCTAGTTTCTTTTTTTCTTTCTTTCTTTTTTGTAATGAAATCTTTGGGATTGAGAAATGCATATTCAAATTTGAAAGGTGTATAGCAATTTGTATTCAAGTTTTTCTTGCTCTGGAAATAATGAAAGCATGAGTGGTGGGGGAAATTAACTGCAGACTTCAGAGGGTAAATATTCTAAAAGCAGCACCAATTATTTATTAAATTATCTTAATTTGGAATTAATAACCTGGACTTTTGGGGTCTTGGTCTTGCCAACAGTCTCCCCAAAAGCAAATTTCTCGCTTACTCAGCAAAGGATGTAACAGGCACTTTTTTTGTTTTGTTTTTAAATTGCTTTTATTGTCTAAGTATATGACAGCAGAATGCATCACTATTCTTATTACACATATAGAACACAGTTTTTCATATCTCCGTATATAAAATAGGTTAAAAACAATTCGTGTCTTCATACATGTACTTTGGATAATGATGTCCATCACATTCCACCATCATTGCTAACCCCCTGCCCCCTCCCCTACACCCCTCTTCCCTATCTAGAGTTTGTCTATTCCTCCCATGCTGCCTCTCCCTACCCCACTATGAGTCAGCCATCTTATATCAGAAAACATTCACCATTTATTTTTCGGGGGGATTGGCTAACTTCACTTAGCATTATCTTCTCCAACTGCATCCATTTAACTACAAATACCAGGATTTTATTCTCTTTTAATGCTGAGTAATATTCCATTGTGTGTGTGTGTGTGTGTGTGTGTGTGTGTGTGTGTGTATATATATATATATATATATATATATATATATATAATTTTTTTAATCCATTCATCTACTGAAGGGCATCTGGTTTAGCTCCACAGTTTATCTATTGTGAATTGTGCTGCTATAAACATTGCTGTGGCTGTGTCCCTGTAGATTGATGTTTTTAAGTCCTTTGGGTATAGACCAAGGAGAGGGATAGCTGAGTCAAATGATGGTTCCATTCCCAGTTTTCCAAGGAATCTCCATACTGCTTTCCATATTGGCTGCACCAATTTGCAGTCCCACCAGCAATGTATGAGTGTACCTTTTTCTCCACATCCTTGTCACCCACTTATTGTTGTTTGTCTTCATAATGGCTGCCATTCTGACTGGAATGAGATGGTATCTTAGAGTAGTTTGATTTGCATTTCTCTAATTGCTAGAGATGATGAACACTTTTTCATGTTTTTTTGATTGATTGAATATCCTTTTCTGAGAAGTGTCTATTCATGTCCTTGACCAATTTATTGATTGGGTTATTTATTTATTTATTCATTTTTGGTGCTTAGCGTTTTGAGTTCTTTATATACCCTAGAGATTAGTGCTGTATCTGATGTGTGAGGGGTAAAGATTTGCTCCCAAGATGTAGACACTCTGTTCACCTCACAGATTGTTTCTTTTGTTGAGAAGAAACTTTTTAGTTTGATTCCATCCCATTTATTGATTCTTGATTTTAATTCTTGTGCCAAAGGGAGTCTTAATTAAGGAAATTGGGGCCTAATGCCACATGATGAAGATTAGGGCCTACTTTTTCTTCTGTTAGACAGATTGTCTCAGTACCAGGCATTTTGGAGAGTTGAGGCAGGACCTAATAAATCTCACTCCAGGATATCCTCTTGTCTTTTACAGAACACTGCTGAGTGTATATATATATCAAGCCATAGAAAATGACACTGAAAGGATATTTTCCTAGATCCTTTGTACTCACTGAAAGGATATCCTCTTGGGTTATGATGCTTACAACTGTGATCATTAAGAGTCTGAATCATATAGGCATAGTGAATACTCACATACTTCATGTGCCTAAGAGATCTGGTTAGTTCCCAGCACTGAGTAGATGCTCAGCAAATCATAAGATGCTGCACAAAAATGTGCAACAAATGATTCAATGACCAGGAAGGCTCATGTAGAGTGAATTAGTAAATTAACAATGAAGCAACCATTTTTACTAGTTTTTTTTTAACTCTATAGCCAGCTTCTATGCATCATAGGTCATGCTTCCACATTTGATAGAAGTAGTGCAGTTTTTGAGATTTCCTGGCTATGTTTTGAGATAGCAGCTAGCTCAGTGTATTGCTCTTAGAAGTTGGCACTACTGGTCTGTACATGAAATAAGAAGCACATTGGCTTTTGTAATATTTAAATATAATTATCATATGTTTGGGATCTGAATTAGGGATGAGAAGGAAGCAGGAAGGTCACTGCACTGAAGTTTACTTTAGTCTGCATAGAATTAGAATATAGTAGAGTCTTGGAGAACCAATACATTTTAAATTAAAATCTAAAAATGACTAATCCAAGGAAGCTTCAGAAGCCTTTAGTGAGAAGAAGAATGAAAGAGAATTTAAGCTTAAGATGTGCTAGAGAAGTAGGCAGTGGTAGACTGCTCAGCTGTACATCAGCAAGATGGTTCTACCTATCTTTACTTTCTACACTGAGTGGGCTCAAAGAAGTTTCCTTTATTCTGGAATGAAATGTAAGTTGGTCTGATTGCAAGGAAGGAATGATGAATGCAGACATCATTTTGTAAACATATGCCTTCACTGTTTTTGAAGGAAGAGAGAAGAAATGCCAGGAAGATCTTACATTATTTGAGCTATGATTAGAAAGCAAGAGAGAACAATTTTTGATAAATACAGAAGAGATGGGGTTGCAAAGTTTCTGAATGTAGACTGGAAGAAGTTTTGAGTTTGTAAGTTCTCAAGTGGTTAAAAAATAAAAAAGGAACAATTAGGACTGTTTTGTGGAGAGGAAAGAGCTTAAAACCTTTTTTAGCATCTACAGTAGCACAGTGAACTATAAATAATCCAGAGAACTTGAATTTGTTGCTGTGCTTGAATGTTTTTATGGCCCCATTTCTACCATGATAAATAAGATCACTCTCTCACTTGGGTGCATATGCACTTTTCTATATGGATGGGTGCAATCCCTACTTCACTGAACATAGGTTGATGAAATATTTTATAAAACAAAAATCTCATTAATTTATGCTCCACCAATTTTGAGTTTTTGATCATTTGAACAGGAATTGAGCAGAAGTTTCCTTGAGTATTATCCATAAAGACAGGGTTTATTGAGCAAGTTAATACCATAGACAAGATTCAAAAAGAATATTTTTTTAACTATTTAGGACAAAATACAACTTCCAATCAATTTTTGGATGTATACTTTCTAATAAAACATTTGTAATACTAATTTCTTTCATTAATTCAGATTGATCTCAGAAAAATTCCAGGTTTCAATGATTATTTAAATGTATCTAATATTTCTCTACTGTTTTTTTTTCACTTTTTAAAAATTTTTATTTATTTTATTCATGTTAGTTATTGGTGGACTTTTATTTTTTATTTATATGTGGTGCTGAGAATCAAACTCAGTGCCTACATATTTGAGGCAAGTGCTTTATCACTGAGCCACAACCCCAGCCTGTTTTTTTTCTTCAGTTTTTTGTTTTAATTTAGTACAGGGGATTGAAACTAGGGCCTCACATAGCAAAGCATATACTCCACTTTTGAGCTACACCCCCTGCTTCCCCACTGGTTTTAAATACAGGGAGCTAGCTCAGGTTAAGAGGACCCCATGACAAGAAATAGATGCAGAAACCTTTCTAAGCTATTAATATGATGGGCAAGAAGTTTTTATTCTAATACTTCTGTCAAAAATGGGTAAAATGCATAGAGGTTCCTCATTGCCAAGTGAAAAAAAATAACATAACTGGATTTGGAATGAGGAAAATAGTTTATTTTGAGTAGCCCATGTATGAAGTCCTCTAGATATCAAGGGATAGTCATCTGTTTCTGGGTTAAGGATCACATAGTACTTACTTCTATTTTCTTATTCACTTATTGTAGTTGCCCCATGTGGTCATTCTGTGACAGAAAAATCACGTTATCTATGCACTTGAGACAGTATTCAGTATGATTTTTACCTATGTATTGAAAGTCTACTAAGTATTTAATGATCCCAATTGAAGTTGGAAATTTAATCAAAATATGATCTGATATTGTGGTGGAAAGATTTAGGAAACATTTTTTCTTCAATAGTTTAAAAAAACTTGATTTATTTCTTTAAAGAGTCATCTTATCTTGGGAATCAAGATTCTGGACCTGCATGCAACTATAATAAAAAACATTATTTTAATCACTAAAGGTCTAGCTATTCAGAATCTGAAGATATTTTCACATAAATCTCATACTGTAAATAGTATCATTCTGCACAGAGAACTAAGTAACCATTTATTTTGGTGTTGTTTCTTTAGGTGAATTCCGAAAACATCGAAACTTCAAGATTTTTCAGTAACCCAGGATACGTGGACTTTCTCTGTAAAGAAAATGTCATCTGCCACAATGGTACACGGTTATGTCCAAATATGGAACATGAAGACAGGGATGTCTAAATCAACAGCAGCATTCATTGAAACAGTGGAAGGAAAGAAGAAAGTTAAACTGATGCTCTATTTCAATACTGGACAAGTTAAAAGTTTTCAGCTGAGTGATAATATTAAAAGTGTGGCCTTTAGAGCCTATGGACAAAATGAAAATCACCTGCATTTAACTTTCCAAAATAATGACTTCTTGTTTATTGAGAAATTATCATCCACCCATGCCAGAGAGTTGAAGACACTCCTAGACAGAGTCCATCAAGTTGGGGATCAACCACCCATAAAACCTGGCAAGGAAGATGGTGTCTTTACCAGCACAACCATACAGAAGGGGATCAGTAAAACTTCACACAAAGTTTATAAGACATCAAGTAGTGGACACCTGGAGGTAGCCAAAGAAAGAACCTCTTACATTCAGAAGATGTCGTTGTTTGCAGAAAAATCATCATTTATTAGAAAAGGGCTATTTGCACATCATTTTGGGAAGAGGAAAAGAATACTAGCATCTGATTTAGAGATGAATAAAAATGAGAAACTCATGAAAGAAAATTACTTCAAAAGAAGCACATACAAGATAAATCCCTGGAAGTATGTGAGCCACACTTGGGAGAAACAATTGAAGGCAAGAGAGTTAAAAGAGAAAAAGAAATTGTCATTTGAATCTTCATTTGTGACCAGCTTTCTTGGAAATCCTTACCTAGATGTTACTATTCCCCACATTATCACTGATAAAGTATTTGTGCCATTTTTTTGGGAAACAAGTTATGGTGAGTATATCCCAGAGTGGGATGTACTTGAGAAGTCTGTTACATTTTTCCCAGAGAAAGTATGGCAGGGTCTCCCCAATTTGGGAAACACGTGTTATATGAATGCAGTTTTACAATCCTTATGTTCAATTCCATCCTTTGTTAATGATTTACTCAATCAGGGTTTCCCATGGGGTAAAATTCCCCATGATGCTCTTAGCTTGTGCTTGGCACAGCTGCTTGTTTTGAAAGATATTTATAATATAGCAACAAAGGAGAAGTTACTTGTGAGTATTAAAAAAGCCATTTCACTAGTTGCAGATATATTCTCTGGCGATGTACAGAATGATGCTCATGAGTTTTTAAGTCTTTGTTTAGATCAGATGAAGGAGACCATGCAAAGATTAAGCTTAATGTGGAAGACTAAAATTGAATTGGAGGAAGATTCGCCTGAAAAGCTTTTGTTTGCTTCTTCTCCCACCAAAATGATTGTTTGTCCTGTCATCACAAATTTTGAGTTTGAGATACTGCGCTCTATTTTTTGTAAATCATGTGGTCGGGCTGTTCTTAAGACAGAACCAAATAACTATCTCTCCATCAACCTTCCCCAAGGAACAAAAGCCGATCCTCTGTCTATTCAATCTACTTTTGACCTTTTCTTTGATGCAGAAGAGCTTGAGTATAAGTGTGAGCAGTGTAATCACTATAGGTCTATTGCAGTATACAAATTCAGTAGGCTACCCAGGGTCCTTATTGTTCATCTGAAACGCTATAGATTGAATGAGTATTGGTCCTTAAGGAAAGATGAGCAGGAAGTCATTATTCCCACCTATTTAAAGTTGTCTTCTCATTGCAATGAGAACACAAAACCACCTCTTCCACTTAGCGAGAATGCCCATATTAAAGATTTCCGTTTACTAAAAATTTTTCAAAAAATGAGTTTTGGAATTCTCAACTTAACAATGCCTGCAACAAAGTTGACCTCAAAATCCAAAGATTCCCTGCCTTTACACATTGGATCAAATAAGAAATCTGTACCACAAAAAATTCAGCGATTCTTAAAAGGGGCAGGTAGAGAGCAGCAGCAAAAAGACTTGGAAAAAAATTCTAAACTGAATATAATAAAGTCAGAATTGGCATCCTCAGGAAATGTAACGCTTACTGAACAACAGCTATCTGCTGGCTCTATGAATTATGTGAAAGATACCTCCCTTTCTCCAATTTGCAAAGAAGGAGGTAAACCCAGCCCAGACACATCTCTTGCAGATAAACCCAGCCTAGACACATCTCTCACAGAAGCTCATTTTCAAGAAGTATCTGAAAATACAGAAATAAAGAAACATGAGGAAACTAATGGATTTGTAGAGTTAGATTTTAGTAGTTTTAGTGAGACTACTGAAGATTTGTATGAAGATAAAAATCCCAGCATTCCTGGAATATTCCAAAATGTGGCCAGACAGACCCAGCAGTGTGATAGCGTGAGAATCCATAAGCAAGCCCTTGAACAAGCACTTCCTCAGAGCCTTCCAAAGCTAAATGCTCAGGAGCACACACAGAATTTCAGACCTACAGAATTAAATGTCCAGAAGCCTGATGTGAATTCCTTATGTTCAGTGGATGCCAATAGGAACCCTGAAGATAAGGATATTTTAGATAAGACAGAATCGAAAGCAAAGGAACCAAAAAGAAGTGCCGATAAAAGAGATCGTCATACTTATAGGCTCATTGGTGTTATCAGCCATATTGGGAGTACCACCCATTCAGGCCACTATATCACTGATGCCTATGACTTTAAGAGGCATCTCTGGTTCACTTACAATGATTTACAGGTATCTAGTATCCAAGAGGTCCAAGTGCAGAAGTCTAGGCTTTGCACAGGTTACATCTTCTTTTACATGCATGATGAGATCTTTGAAGAGCTATTAACAAGGGGAGAGAGCTCCCAGTCTTGTAGCACCAAGGCAAGAAAAACCCCTCAGGCACAGTAGTAGAAACGGACTCCTTGTTTCACACATCCCCTTGAGTTCCTCCCTCACTATCATTTCCTCCATAGAACTCCAAACTCTATCCCAGAGATGAAGAAGTTACTATCCCACAAGCAAAGTTCAAATAGAAACATACGGGGATACCTCCTTTTTAAACCTGACACACCTCAATCCCAGATCTCTTGATCAATGAGCATTGATCATTCCTACAAGACAAACTGTTGCTTTTCATGTTTTAATGCAGTGGCTTTAAAAGTGAAACAGGAGCATAATAAACTAACTAGAAATGCAGAATGGGTTCCACTGTAGACCTGCTGATCCAGAAATTCAGGGCAGCAATCTGATGGTGATTGTGATATTTGATGAAGTTTAGGAACCACTGCTGTAGTGTGTACAGTACCTTGGTGTATTTTGCTATCGTACATTTGAATTGTTCATTTTAAAAATGGTTTTAAGGGCTGGGGATGTGGCTCAAGCGGTAGCATGCTCGCCTGGCATGCGTGCAGCCCGGGTTCGATCCTTAGCACCAAATGCAGGCAAACATGTTCTCCCTGCTGAAAACTGAAAAAAAATAAATATTGAAAAAAAATAAAAATAATAAAAATAAAAATGGTTTTAGTTACATTTTTATGTATTTGTATCTAATTACTTTTGTACTTTTAAACTCATTAAAAGTACAAAAATTGGTTTTCTACTGATTGCACTCATTGATTTGGTAGGAAAAAAGAGGTGCTGGGATCCTGGCAACTACCTCCTCAATAAATGAGGCTGATAGTTTTTGAATACTTCTTAGTGTTATAACTCAATGCCAAGTGAAATCTCCACATAGGATGCTAAGCCCTTTTCCTCAATAGCAAAGGAGTTATATACCTCAGACATTGATCTTGAGGATGGAAAAGTTGATTTGCCCTCAAGAATTGGCCTACTTTTCCCATTTGTCTTTTAGAAAGGTATTGGCCCTTGGTGATCTGAGCCCACTTGGCCATTTCAGTCTTCTCTGAGGGGCACCAGCCTTGCCTAAACTATTTACTATGACTTTATCTGCAAAAATTTGAATAATTTTCTGCATTGAACATAAGATTCAGTTCCAGATTTCTTTCACAAGTATAATGACCTTGTTCCTTCAATTAGTAAATAGTACATGCTTTAAAGTACACTTGTAGGATTTGAAAGTCTTGTTCTGATGTGATACAACACGAGAAAATCTGTATTGAAACAATCTGCTTCTGGAGAAAGCCATGTGTATTCTGTGGTGGTCATATTTTGTAAGAGCTCTGTGCAATACAGGGATTTAATAATTCTTCTGATACCAAGCATACATCATTACTGTAATGCCTTTTGTTGCCTTCAAGACAGTGGATCTATAGTACCTTGTGTCTTTGTTGGGAACAAATGATTTATACTAAGACCTTCTCACATCACATAGAGGCATTGATTTTCAGTCTCATCTTTACCAACTTGAGTTCTACCCCTTGTTTGGGTATGGGTTTGATATAGCTGTGTTAAACCAAGAATGCGTTGATGTTCTTAATCCTAATCCTAAAAGCCTTTAATGAAGTGAGTTGGAATTTTAATGGTGTGGAGAAGTCCAAAAGTTTAGGGAATTCTGTTATTCAGAACACAGTGTATCTAAAAGGAGGTCTAAATGGGACCTGAAGATTGCTAAGGTATATAGTTGGGAGTCTCCTAGATTGAAGTAATCACTCTTCATGGAAGAAAGTGTTTTAGACACAAGTTGTTCAACTTCTATAGCACTTCAGCAGCTTGAGGCAGCTAGTAAGGCTGGACGTAGATGTAGAGGAGGCAAGCAACAGTTCAACTTCTAAATTCCAGACTTTAGATCTCTTCAAAATTAGTTATGGAGGCCTCAGAAGAGTGAAGGAGTTGTTTTGAAAGGAGTACAAAGATCCCCATATATCAAAGTTCAGGGGGTTTTCCCCCATTGATTACACCCTGGACATGTTCTTTAGCATATAGCAAATTGGAAGGTAAAGATAGGGGTATCTAGGACAGGGAGGATCTTGGACAAAATCTATCATTGCCCCGTGAAAGGAATTTGAGTACACAGCATCTATACTATCTACAAGTTACCTTGCTACTTCAAATAAAAGACTAATTAGTGACAATCTGTTATGGTTGTAAATTGGTTTTCTAATACATGAATCAGGTTTTCAAGTAATCCATGGAGATCAATGTGACGCATAGTGCACTTTTGCCTATTCAACAAATTACCACAAAGTTAATATCTGAAAATCTTATTAGTTTTGGAGATTGAGTTTGAGCTAGGTGTCACCAGGCTAATACCAGCTGTTATCAGGGCTATAATCCTTCAGGATGTTCTGAGGACAAAATTTGTCATATCCAAACTCTAGAAGCTGCTCAAATTCCTTGGCTTTTGGCCTCATTCCTTCATATTCGATGTCATCAATGTTGGGCTGAATCCTTCCTGCTATGTCCATTTTCCCCTTGTCTGCCTTCCTCTTAAGAAACATCGCAATTAGACTAGGCCCACAGTAATCCAGGATATTGCCCTGTGTTAGGGTTGGCAACCTTAATTCTCATTTGCCTCATAACAATGTATTCAGTTACCAAGGATTAGGATGTAGCCATCTGTTTGATATTCTGCCTACCACACGACTGATAGAAATTAACAGAAAACTACTACCACAACAACAAAAGCTTGGTGGTTCAGGACTCAGTAGTACCAGGTTAAGAATGCAAAGCTTCTGAGGTGTTTAGCTGAGTATGAGGGAAATGTCACTGATGATTAAAGAACTCCAACCTTGAGGCCAATTAGAAAAAGACTATAGTTGCGTTACATATTTATGAAATGCAATTGTGTACTCCTGCTTTTTACTCTTCTATTTCCTATATTTAATATGTACAAGTTTATTGAAGGCAAACTTGTGCTTAGGTACAGATTATTCAATGGAATCCTGATTGAATTTGAGGACTACTTAATAGTGCCCATGATAAATGCAATAACTTGAGAATTGGTCAGATAATTGGAGACAAGTGAGAACTTCAAGGACTGGTGTGTCTAGAGCTATTGCTGGAGGTGGTAGCGCATGCCTGTAATCTCAGCAACTTCCTAAAGAAGGAAGATCACAAGCTCAAGGCCAGCCTCAGTAACTTGTGAAACCCTGGCTCAAAAATAGAGATGGGGATGTAGTTCAATGGTAGCATTCCCCTGGGTTCAATCCCTAGTCAAAGGAAGTAAGGGAGGAGAGTTATTCTGCTACAAGGGAGTTAAGATGTGTACATGGGTGAATCTGGAAGCTGAGTAACCAGGGGGTTGACTATGCCAGTTATCAGTGTATTGTCCCTCAGCTTCAAGTATACCCTTCAACAAATCTTGGCAACAATTGATTAAATTCCTTTAAACATTCCCTTCTCCTTTACAATAAACATATAGGAGCTTTCTTGGTGGAGGGCATCTCAGATACACTGCAAGTAAAAGGTGCTTTCCTGCTGTTTCTTGTTTGTGATGGACTAACAATCCTGTTGTATCTGGTAGTAAAATATCCCAGCCATGAACTCAGAATGGGTGATCCCTGATGCCTTCAGTTCCACCCTGGCCAGGTGATCACTTTCCTGCTACATTCTCAAGGTAGACACCATACACTAGTGGGCCTGACCTTCACTGGTGTCCTGATTACCTCTGCTCCTATCCCTTTTCCATGCTTGCATCCATGGTCCTTATCCTACAGATAAATCTATTAGTTGTAATTCTTTATATTGAATTCCTATTTAAGTTCTATCAACTGGACCTACACTGATAGAGGTTGATCCAGATGAGGTGTTCTAGCTAGAATATTTAAATTAAATCCAAAGTTTTTAAAACAGGATCTTTTTATTGCTGTATTTTTTGTATGTAAAACATCATAAAGAATGTTGAATTCAGGCCAGGTGTGGTGGCACATGCCTGTAATCCCAGAGATTGGGATGCTGAGGCAGGAGGATCACAGTTCAAAGCCAGCCTCAGCAAAAGCAAGGCAATAGGGCTGGGGTTGTAGCTCAGCAGTAGAGTGCTCAGATAACACGTGCAAGGTGCTGGGTTCTATCCTCAGCACTACATCAAAATAAATAAAATAAAGGTATTAAAAAAAGCAAGGTGATAAACAACTCAGTGAAACCCTGTCTCTAAATAAAATACAAAATAGAGATGGTGATGTGGCTCTGGGGTTAAGTACCCCTGAGTTCAATCCCCAGTACTGGAAAAAAAAATGCTGAATTCAGAATCACAATAGTCCAGTTCTTCATGTAACTTCTGGCAAAGTATGACTGAGATAAGCAATAACTTATATTTTATGCTTCATATTGCTATGTTGATAACATTAGGGTCTACTGGATGGTTTTATGGGGTTATTGCAGTTCAGTCACATAAACCAAATGTCAGTGACAGGGACTTTGGACATCACTCTTGGTTTGTGCTCATCTATCAACCTGTTTACACTTCTCTCTCTGTTGACCCACCCAGTAAAAATATTTCAAAAGAGAAACCTTAGAAACATTTGTTTCTGTAACCTAAAAGAGTGCTTTTATTTCTCCCAACAAACACATTAAAGATTTCATGCTTGAGATTACCAGTGTACTAGGCAAAACAGACTCATGGCCTAGAATAATTTAGCCAACACATAAACATACTTATGAGTTTTTCTAGAAATATAGCAAGATGCTCTTTAAAACTTTGTGTTTCATCAGTGAGGATTCACCAGACAAACAGAACCAATAGGATATGGGTGTATGTGTATGTGAGTTGGTGTGATGATAATTTTAAGAGTATATGGGCTAAGGGATGCTCAGATACCTGGTAAAATATTTCCAAGTATGTCTGTGAATGTGTTTCTGGGAGATATTAGTATTTAATTCAATAGACTGAATAAAGAAAATTGTGCTTACCAGTATATGTGGGCATGATCCAATTTGTTGGATAATGGGGTGACAATTTAAAAGGCATAGGAAGAGAAAATTAGCTCTTGGCTTCAGCTGGGATATTCATCTTCTGCTCTCCAACATCAGTGTTCCTAATTCTTGAGCCTTCACATGGAGACTGGAACTTTTCCCTGTTCTCAGCCCTTTGAGTTTGCACTGCACCCAGGCATAAGTTTTCCTGGGTTTGAAGCTTGCAGACTGCAGATATGAGACTTCTCGAACCTCCATAATCAAGTAATCCAACCCCTCATTATAGATCTTTGTCTCTACCTATAATCTATCCAGCCATCCTGTTCTATTTCCCTGGAGAACCCTAACTAATACAGCTAGCAAGTATGAATTATGAAGGGTAATCTGACAGGCTGGAAACAGGCTGATGTCCATAAAGCAAGCTGGCAGACTAAACTACTGCACTATTGAGGTAGAATTTCTTCAGGAAACAGGTTTGGCTCTTAAGGCGTTCAAGTGATTAGATGAGGCCCACCCACATTATCAAGGGTTATATTCTTTAAAGTCATCTGATTAATAAGTGTTAACTACACCTACAAAATACCTGCACAGCAACATCTAGATTACTGTTTGATGAAACAACTGGTCCTAGCAAAGCTGACAGATAAAACTATCACAGCTGAGCACAGTGGTGTGTACCTGTAATACTAGTGACTCAGGAGGCTGAGGCAGGAGGATCACAAGTTCAAGGTCTTCCTTAGCCACATAACAAGCTTCTGTCTCAAAAATAAAAATAGGCAGCCTCAGCAAAAGCAGGGTGCTAAGCAATTCAGCAATACCCTGTCTCTAAATAAAATTCAAAATAGGGCTGGGGATGTGACTCAGTGGCTGAGTGCTCCTGATTTCAGTCCCTGGTACCCATCCCCCCCAAAAGTAAAATTATATGTATATATATTTGGGGATATAGTTGAGTTGTAGAGCATCTTTGGGTTCAATCTCCAGTCTGTCTCTGTCTCTCTCTGTCTCTCTCTCTCTCTCTCTCTCTCTCTCTCTCTCTCTCTCTCTCTCTCTCTCTGTCATATACACCTTATTGCATAAATACTCTATGGTATTTCCATCTGACACACAGTTTTCCTAATTTCCTTTTTAATTTTATGAGTCACAAGCCCTTGATTCTTCTCTAAGGTACATCTGCACTAACTGCCATGCTAGCATTTGAAACACTATCAAGATTCTCAATGGCAACACATACTCCCTTTCCTTTTTAAGCACATCACAACATTCTCTGGTACTAAAATGCAAGATAGATATATACAGATGAGGGAATGATAGATGTGAAGAAATGGCCATTGGTTTTGTGTTATTTTAGAGACACTGGGATTTCCAAAAATCATAACTATAAACCATGGTTCAGTCAACTATGGTTTGTGGGCTAAATCTGGCCTGCTCTTTTTTAAAATTGATTTTATTATTTTTTTAAATACATAACAACATTGGAATGCATTACAATTCTTATTACACATATAGAGCACAATTTTTCCTAAATCTGTATATAAAGTATGTTCACACCAATTTATGCCATTATACATGTACTTTGGTTTTTTTGCATTACAATTCTTAATACACATACATACCACAATTTTTCATATCTCTTTTTGTATAATAAGGTATGTTGACACCCAATTCAAGTCTTCATACATGTACTTTGGATAATGATGTCCATCACATTCCACCATCCTTGTTAATCCCCTTCCCCCTCCCTTTTCCTCCCTCCCCTCTTCCCTATCTAGAATTAATCTAATCCTCCTGTGCTCCCTCTCCCTACTCCACTATGACTCACCCCCCTTATATCAGAGAAAACATTCAGCATTTGTTTTTTGGGGATTGGCAAACTTCACTTAGCATTATCTTCTCCAACTCCATCCATTTACCTGCAAATGCCATGATTTTTTTTCTTTTTTAATGCTGAGTAATATTCCATTGTGTATATATGCCACATTTTTTAATCCATTTATCTATTGAAGGGCATCTAAGTTGGTTCCACAGTTTAGCTACTGTGAATTGTGCTGCTATAAACATTGCTGTGGCTGTGTCCCTGTAGTATGCTGTTTTTAAGTCCTTTGGGTATAGACTGAGGAGAGGGATAGCTGGGTCAAACGGTGCTTCTATTCCCAGATTTCCAAGGAATCTCCATACTGCTTTCCATATTGGCTGCACCAATTTGCAGTCCCACCAGCAATGTATGAGTATGCCTTTTCCCCCACATCCTCGCCTACACTTATTGTTGTTTGTATTATTAATAGCTGCCATTCTGACTGGAGTGAGGTGATATTTTAGAGTAATTTTGATTTGCATTTCTCTGATTGCTACAGATGATGAACATTGTTTTGTATATTTGTTGATTGATTGTATATTCTCTTCTGAGAAGTGGCTCTTCAGGTCCTTGCTGGCCTGCTCTTTTTGTAAGTAAAATTTTATTGAAACACAACCATATCGATTCATTTCTATATCATCAACCTATAACAACAGAGTAGTTGTGAAAATGTCCAGGAAGCCCTTAAAGAAAAAGTTTATTAATCCCTTCATAAGGCTATCAATCTGTAAGTGCTTGCAATCCCTCATTAGGAGGACTTCATTTGAGAATGATTTTATTGGTAAAGGGGAAAGTTCACAAAGTCAAATGCTTTTCTCCTCTAAGTCTGGGGTGGATAGGAAAAGGGATAAAGGAAGTTGGGGCATTTAGAGGTGCTATAGGACAGAGTATATGATTAAGGGTGGGTGTGATTGTGAAAACCATTTGTCCGCATAGGATAAATGCAGAAAACAGAGAACATGAGGTGGCAGACATAATGGATACTATTTCCTACAACATCTGTCAAAGACAAGCCTAAACATGGAAGAATGACATGGAGATCACTGTAACTGAAACCTTGAACAAATACCAAAAAGATAGAGATTCCAGTGAAAATGAATTCAGTTAACCTCAACAAGGATTAATTGAGCACTTTATCTATACTAGCAGATAAAATGTAGAAAATTTAGCTGACAATAGAAAATTTGATCCATTTCTGTCAGTGGGACTTCCAAACGTGGAATAATAGAATCAAATTTAACTTCACCCTCTCCCTCAACCACCAGCCAATCGGTCATCTATCTTTTCGTTTTTGAATCATTCCCAGTTTTACCAGCCTATACCAGACTGTAATCAGTCAACTCAGTCAACTAATAGTCCTTTGAGGCTAAGATGAATATATGAAAATATAACTGATGACACCATACAACACCAAAGAGAGGAACAAGATTGAGAGGAATAAAATTCTAGAAAAGGAAGATTGTTGTGGTTTGGGTTGATTAGGGAAAGCTTAAATACAGACATGACAACTCAGCTGAACCTTGAAAATTACAGATGTGTGGAAAGGGGCGCACCTCAAGTGAAGTGGTGGGCCTAGCAATGGCCTAAAATGTGGAAAGTCTTATTATTATATATAATATTTAATATATATAAATATTTTTGTTGTAGATTTGCATAATACCTTTATTTATTTGTTTGTTTGTTTATTTATTTATTTTTATGTGGTGCTGTGGATTGAACCCAGTGCCTTACATGTGCTATGCAAGCGCTCTACCACTGAGCTACTGTCCCAACCCCTGGAATGTCTTATTTTTATAACACATTGTGAAACTAAGCCAGACCCTAAAACTCTGCCACTAAAGATGAGGAAAACCTTTAAGTACAGTCATCAACATCTACTCAGGCTATGTGATCACCAAGGAATTGATTGTACATATTTAGATTGCTCACTTAATGAATGTGAGAAGGTGTGTGTGTGTTGGTTAATGGTCAGTTATATCCAGAGAGACTGACTTAGGCTTAAGATCACAATTTGCTAGGAAGCAAGTAATATTCCACCAACACACTCCTTGCAAAATGAAACAAATCCAACATGAAAAAATAAAAGTGGCATTCATTTCTACATTGAGACCATGATAAGAAATTTTCTCATTCATTCATAGCATTGTAAAATTAGTAAGAAATAAAAAAATATTTGCTTCTGGTTTGTTCACCAAGTTCACAAAAATACCAACTTATCCACCATAAAACATGAAATAGTTTGCAAAACATGTATGAAAGCTAAATCTTGGAAACTCTATCCTTTGCTATTATCTTTTAGAGACTAATTCAATCAAAAAAGAAGCTCTCTCTAAAACTGAGTGCAGGTGCACACACCTGCAATCCCATCTACTCAGGAGGCTGAGGCAGGAAGATTGGAAGTCCAAGGCTAGCCTGGGACTTCACAGTTTAATCATTTCCATTTTATCAAAATAAAAGGAGATGGGGACATAGTTCACTGGTAGAGCATACTGTATTCTATCTCCAGCAACACAAAAATGACTATGTTGAGTTAAGTTAGGAAATATACATTATATCTAGGTAGGACAGTGCAGGAATAGCATATTCATCAGTGGCATTTGTTTTCTTTTTATTTCTTTTCTTCTCAGTTCTGGGAATCAAACCCAGGGACACTGAGCTATATCCCCAGCCCTTTTTATTTTTTATTTTGAAGTTGGGGTTATCAGGATCTTGCTAAGTTACTGGGTCTGTCCTTGAACTTGGTGATCCTCCTGCCTCATCCTCCCAAGTAGCTGTGATTACAAGACAGTGCCATGGTGCCTAGCATCTTCATAGCCAGTGCCCAACATGGAGGAAGTGAGTACTGATCACACTCCACTAGGAACTCTCCATATAACATATCCCTGCTCACATGTCCAATGACCTCTAGAATTTGTTATAATAGTCTTATTAAGTATTGTGTTAGTCAGCTTTTCATTGCTGTGACCAAAATTTCAAACTTAGAACAACTTAGAGAATAAAAAAGTTATTTTGCTTCATGGTTTTAGAGATTAGTCCCTAGTTGGCCAAGTTCATTGCTCTGAGCCCTAGGTGAGGAAGAACATGGCAGAAGACAGCTATCAGCTCATGGCAGACAAGTAGAGAGGGGGAAGGGGCTTCAGAAAAGATGAACCATTACAGGGCATACCCCCATGACCTAGCTTCTCCAGCTGCACCCACTTGCATACAGTTAGAAACCAGTTAGTCCAGTCAAACTAGGATGGAGTAATTAGGTTAAAACTCTCAGATTTTAATCATTTCATCTCTGAACATTTTGCATTAACAAAGGAGATTTGGTGGGGGACATGTCATATTGAAACCTTAACATGTATGTCAATATAGATGCATTGAAGTCATTTGAAGTTTTGAAGCAATACATCATCCTCATCTATGCTGATTATTCTCTCACATCAATGCTGGATTTCAAACACAATCTATCCACATGAAAGCCAGCACTACGTGATTGAGAAGCTTGTCCATGCATGAGGTACATGAATAACATTCCTGATGAATAACTTTTAACAGGAAAATCTGGTGTTTACATGGTGTTGCCCAGGACAGAGGTAACTACAGATATAACAAAAACCTACTTCAGATCCCCACCTATAATCCAGCCATCAGGCTAGATACCCTCTTGCATTCTCCAAAAGACAATGCTGTGTCCTCATCAGAAGACAAATTTTTCTTTTATTAAATGAAACCCATCTCCATTCCAACATACATGATACTCTGAATGTGGTCAGAAGAATGACTCCCTCAAAGATGTTCACTTCATGTTCTTCAGAATCTGTGAATAAGTCATCTTAATGGCAAAGGGGATTTAAGGTTGCTAATCGTTTACCTTCAAATGTAAGATTATCCTGTATTTTCTGGAAAGACCCAAAGTAATCACAAAGGTCCTTAAAAGTGGAAGAAGGACAGGAGACATCATAGGAAGTCTTGGCCTCGCATTGCTGGCTTTGTATATGGAACATGGGGACATGATTCAAGGAATATGGACAACGTCTAGAAGTTGGAAAAGGTAAGGAAATGGGTTCTCTCCCAGCACTGCCAGAAGAAACATAGCTCCACCAATATTTTGATTTTAGTTGACAGCCATTTCTGACTTATGACATTCAGTGTTGTAAGATAGTAATTTTCATTGGTTTTAGCTATTAAATTTGTGGTAATTTGTTAGAGGAGCAGTATAAAAATATTATAGCATGGATGTTCTAAGAGTTATACCAGGAACTCCCCTGGGTTCCAGAACAGAATTTTGAAATTTAGCCCTGTGCCACTGGAAAATAATGATGGTTAAGAAATCCTTCCACCATTTTTTGTACTTGGAAATGACTTATTGCAAAAAATCATCCTTCTACATATGATGTGCATGACTCCCTTACTTACCTATATCAAGGATAGGCACCAACTCTCTAAGTGCACATTCTTTGCCATATAAATTAAATGATTTGTCTCCACTAATCAATGTGAACAAAATACAAACTAGCTTAACTACATTTTCATCTGGCTTTTTCCATCCCCACAGACCCCTAAACTTTCACTCAGTCTCAGACTAAACAAACATCATAATGCAGAACATCCCTTCCTGAATTACTGATTCTTCCGGAAAAGTGACTGACTGCAAAGGAAGACATCCTTGATCAACCATCCTCCTAAGCCATATGCTCATTCCCCCAACACCAGATTCCTTGTAGTCTTACTTACTCCTTCATAAGAAAGAAGAAAACATTCCACTTGACCTTTGAAATGCTTGCAGCTCTTTTGATCATAAGGTTCTCCCTTTTGCAATAGTCCCCTCCAGTAAAGTCTCTCTTTACCAAAGTCTGCATTTTTTTCTTTTCTTTTTTCTTTCTTTTTTCCTTTCATTTTAGTTTTTTGTGTGTGGTGTTGGGGATTGAACTGAGAGCCTCAAACATGCAAAGCAAGTGCTCTACTAAGCACTACTAAGCTCTACTAAGCTGTATCCCTTGCCCTCTTTATATAATTTAATTCATAGTCTTCCACGGGCCTAATGTGTAGCTGTAACCTGATTTCTCTTTGGTAATTGGCATCAGTCATTCCAGTTAGTAGATTAACCCCTTTTTATGCCAGTTTGTTCAGTGGCACAAAGAGATCAAAATGCCCAGATGGCATTCCCAACCTCCAGTTCAGTGGAACCATTATTGTCATCCATAGTGGAAGCATGCTTACCTTGGGAACTAATATCTCCAAATAAGCACAGCCCAAAATTCCTGGAATGGAAAGCCATAATTCAGAAAGTGACTTATTAGGTGTCATCAAAAGCAGAGCCACTCCCACCCCTTGATTTATCAACACATGTATTCTGGGAATGGGGAGACAGCACCACATTATGGTCTCTTCATAAACTGCATCCTGTAACACTTCCAATACAATTAGGATGTTTTCTTCCAATTAACATGGTGATTGAGTTGTCAGTAATTCCTTTCACCTTCAGCTGAACCAGCTGTTTCTGGGTAAGGGGGTATGTGATAAGACCAATTACATCCATGGATTTGAAGCCATTGCTGCACAGCTTTTGGTATGAGATGAGCTCCCTAATTAGTTCCCTGTATGGAATGCCATGAAGGGTAGATTAGGCATTCATGAGCCCATGGATGGTGATACTGAGAGAAGCATTACCAGAAGGGAAGATTAACTCATATCTATATTTATCTATATCTAAACCCAAATCTGTATGTCTATTTTAGGGAGGGCAAATATTTTACCCTTTCATGGTGAAAGATGTCCAATATAATCAATCTGCTACCAGATGGCTGGCTGGTCCTCCTAAGGAATGGTGCCATGCACGGGTCTCAGTTTTCGTTTCTACCATCAGGTTAGACATTCAGAAATAGATAGCTGCAGCAGGTCCACCTTCATAAGAGGAAGCTCACGTTGCTCTGTTTATATACAGTTTCCATACCAGACACTGAGGGCACTTTTTACATTGGCCCATTGAGCAAGCACTTAGGTGGCTAGAGAAAGAAGCTACTGACATTCACAGAATCTTCACAGTCTATACCTATTTTGAGTCATCTATCCGCAAAACCTCTTCCCCAGATTTACTTATATCCACACTCCTGACCCACTCCTCAGTAACAGCTGCCGGAAACAGCACAGCCCCTTGGTCCTGCAGTGTCCCTTCACTGCCCTCTACTGGTAAAACTCAACATTATAAACACTGTAAAGGAGAAGTTAAATGAACGCTTAAATGACCTCCTCATTTCAATATCATCAGGACTTTGCCTATTTGCATCAGAATCTTATATGACTGTTGAACTAGTAAGTAAAATTTTGAGTCTATATAAAATAGCTTTAAAAGTATGTTCTCCAACCCTAGATCCATCTGTTATGTTAAGGGTTTGGTATTTTTATGTTTTCAGGCACATATTCCCCCAATACTTGAAAGTGTCCCTTTATAGTATTGCCTAAAACCCTTGAACCTTCTTTATTCTACCCCACAGAACACTTCCCCCATTATTCAAAAGTCAATTTATGCATTTATTCTGCAATGGTGGATGCTTCAAAATGGCAATTAGGATACCTCATCTGCAAACCTAAGGCTTGAAGGCTCAGAGGAAAGAAAGCATTGAGAGGTTTTATGCTAAAAGGTCTCCTCCCTTTTCTGGAAGTCTTTTTGAGACGGAGAAGGTTGAGTGATTTGCATTAGGAAAGAATAGCTGATGTTAAGAAAAGTACTACTAACTGGCCTGATGCAGCAATTACATTCTACACGTGAGATTTTACTATTGCTACAGGACCCTGGGCATTGTTCAAACAAGTAGTGCCTGAGATGGCTTAGACAATCAGTATGTCATCTGATATGCAGTATCCTTGTGCATGGTTGGTATCAAGGGTCTACCCCAGTGGTCTAGTGTCCACAATGGACATAGGGTTGTTCCCAATTCCATGAGTCTCTGCATGGTTTTCAGGCAGGTAGTTTTCCCTCTGCTCAAAAAAAAAAAAAAAATACAAGGCTATTTTTGTTCAGGTCCTCTGTATGCAGCAGATTGGTTTATTATATAGGAGATCACTTTTGCTTTGAATTTACTCCTCCCATCTCTCATAGACCACCTTTATGTCTATTGTCACCTCATTTAGTCTTCAAAGCTTCTTCATGTATCAGCACCCTCCATTCATTCAGTAGCACCCCAACACTGCCTTTTCCCAAAGTATTACGTTTTAAAATTGTTTCTCATTCAATTTTTCTTCCCCTTATATGCTTCACTTTACCTTAAAGCACTTGAAAACTTTCCTTTTCTCAGCAGAATGATCCTCCCCAGTTGTTGGAATGATAGGAATTACACTGTCAAGGTGAAGACTTACTAAACTCCATCCCCCTTTCTCTCACTGGTGCCCTGTTAATAGACTAGGAATTGGGTACAAAATCACTCTTGAGTCTGGGGGGGGATAAGATATATTTTAGTCACATTGCCACTTGGATTTGCCTAATGACCATACATTTTTTTCCCATTTGGGGTCATATTAAAAATTCTTAAGGAGAAGTTGGAGTTCAGAAAAGAAAAGTAAAAGTAGGAAACAAAAACTTTGCCAAGCAGACACTATCCTTTAGCAATAATTATGATCATTGTTGAAAATGATTATCTTCTCTATAGGATCTTCAGTTTCCTTTTAGAAGCTCCCAATTTTCTCTTTGCCCTTTTCATTTTATAAGCAATTATCTTTAAGTGCAACTGAAGTGCCAGGGATCTGAGTTATTCTTAAAATTGAGAACTACCAAGTTTAAGGAATAAATGTAAAAATTGATGGTACTTTTCACATGCTGTCTCTGCAAGCTTGCAATTTCCATAAAGAAGGAAGACAAGGGCTGGGGATGTGGTTCAAGCGGTAGCGCGCTCGCCTGGCATGCGTGCGGCCCGGGTTCGATCCTCAGCACCACATACCAACAAAGATGTTGTGTCCGCCGAGAACTAAAAAATAAATATTAAAAATTCTCTCTCTCTCTCTCCTCTCTCACTCTCTCTTTAAAAAAAAGAGTTTGTTTGCACATAACTGAAAACCCAACAAAGAGTAGTGTAAATACATCTGTTTTATAGTGGGTACTATGGGGGTCACCCTGTTTATACTGCAGTGTCTCAACTATGCCATGAAGAGCCATGCTTTTTTAGTCATTCTATTCAGGCTTCTTTAGCACAGTGGCCTGGTGAGTCTTCCTTTCAATCCAGGTATTGCAGCCCCAGACAATACATTTTGCACATGGCCACCAGTAACTGCAAGATGTCCTAGCAAATGTGTATTCAGCTTTTTTGAACCCTGCAGTAGAGAAATTAAGAGAGAAAATGGATAGGATTGAATTTGGAGGAGACATTAGCTCAAAATCCATTCATGGTTATTTGTATCTTAATGTTAGCAGTTTCAGTGCGAGTGCAAAGAATGAGTCAAAGCATGAAATTGGCAGATGTTGTCACCTTGTTTCTTGTAGAAACAGTTGTGGGGGCCTGGGGTTGTGACTCAGTGGTAGAGCACTTGCCTAGCACATGTGAGGCACTGGATTCCATCCTCAGCACCACATAAAAATAAAGAAAGAAATTAAATAAAGATGTTAAAAAAAGAAACAATTATGGGCCCAAATTTGTTCCATGGAACATACCTTTCTTTCTTCTAATGCCAGAAGTCTAGGCTACTAGTCCTCCATTATATGATTTTAGTTGCATGTGATGATTCTGTTGCATGTTTATGAGTAGTGATATGAGTCTTTGTAGATCCCATTATGGAGTCACTAGAGTTGCCTGTGCTACTCATATCCAGATGTGTTTATAACTCTTTATGCACTCCTAGGTCTGAGATCTTTTCTCACAAATCAATAGTCTATAGATCCTAGCATCTAGAGACCTGGCTAGATGGTAATGAGTCTGGTGACAACCAAGTCCCTAGTGCCTCTGATCCTTTCTCTCTGAGTCCATGTTTCAACGAACAGCCTGCAGCACTGTTTTGATTTCCTACTCTGAAGAGAAAAGTGAGTGTGAATAAAGCATTTATTGTTCATGATGACCTGCGTTTGAGGTTGCTCTCCAAGGCAGATTGCAGTTTATTAACTTCTCATGAAAATGTTCAAACACATGAAGTTTGAAAAGTGATATGAAGAAACATCATGCGCCCATCATTTATCTACAATCATCAACCCATGATCAATAGAATTGGATCTTGGCACCGTCCCCTTCCTCCCACCATGAGATTATTTTGAAACAAATTTCAGACCTCATAACATTGCAGCACTTGAACGTATATGAATATGCACCTGAACTTGTTTTTTTTTTTGGGGGGGGGGTACTGGGGATTAAACTCAGGATATCCCCATATCCCCAATTCTTTTAATTTTATTTTGAGACAAAATCTTCGTAAGTTGCTGAGGCTGGCCTTAAACTTGTGATCCTCCTGCTGTAGCCTCCCAAGTTGCTGGGATTACAGGCCTATGCCACTGTGCCTGGCTATGAGGTTGTATTTTAAAAGAAGGTATAGAAATATTTTTGAATGACTTTCATTAATTATGAAATTTACAGTAAGTGGCTGTTTAGGGCAGAGACACTTTCCTTCTTTGTGGGGGCAGGGTGGGTAGAGGTGCAGAAAGGATGACTGATTACATGTTCCACCTGTAATATTTTATAGAGGCCTTGCCTTTTTTTATGTCATACATATTTGTCATCTCATCTTTATTATAAATTCTGAAAAGGTGGGAGAGTGCTTATTTTATTCACATTTTATTTTCAGCTTTGCATGAAAGGTTGTTTTTCAGAAGCTGCAAGCCTGAGCTGTTCCTTGTTTATTCAGTTTTTCTATGGCGTCAGCCTTGTATACATAGTTTAGTCCCAGTTATCTGTTATATACCAGTGTTTCAAAATACTGTTAGTTTCCAAGCTTCAGTATTGGAAAGTGAATTGCTATTTTGGGGCCCTTATTTATAATTCTCACTCTGTGTTCTCTTTATTAGACTATCCTAGACTTGAGTATCTGATAATAAGTCACCTTCTTTATGAAGGAAAAAAAAATCAATATATTGTTAGTGGTGTTTTTCCACATGAAATGAATAGATTAAATGAGCTTTTACCTCATTAAAACAGTTTATTTTTGAACAGTAAATAGGGGTCAGAGACCCCCAAGAACTGGGTACCTTCTGGAAAAATTTAATGACCTGGTTTCTTTTTAGATGAAACAGCTCCAGCCAAAGTTACTTTGTTCTCTATGACCTAATCCATAACAGGAGGCCGTGCTGATGATGTCTAGCATTTGCCTCCCTTCCAGGCAGCTTGTGATAAAGTAGGCTAATGGTAAAGTAAAGTATCTTATGCTATTGAGCGTTAGGATCATACTTCATATTTTGCAAAGTGCTTTTTCATTATTTATTACTCACAACCTACCTATGAGATCTCCTGGCTGTCTTATCTCCCATATTGTGGCTGAAATATGACTAACCTATGTTCATAAATGCTTCAGGAAGCTGAAATGAATATAGGTACCAGCTGACATACAAACACCTAACATTCACAATGGTCAGCCTACCCTGCCCTTGGAAATGGAGGATGCAGCTCCCCAAGTGAGTGGGGAATAATTCCATTTCCCTATGTGTCCTGGGATTGCAGGTATGGGAGTCGAGAATGAGGGGATTGAGGGCAGGTGATTATACGCTTGTGGTCACTCAACAGAGGATTCATATTTCCATAAACATGTTGCTACACCTAGGTTTGTATACTCACGTGAGTTCACCAATGTCCAAATAACCCAAAATGCAGTGTTCCTTGCACTCAGTAGGGTCTATCATAGCTTTTGTAATTTGTTTGGAGTACACTACAATATTCACAAAATTTGAACTCCGAGTTTATATGCCCATAAAAACTGCCCACCTGAGGAAAGGCATTTAGCACTTTTGGGTAGCATGCATCCATGGGAGAGTTACCTGGTTGGGAGCAGCTCCCTTTTTCTTCTCTGAAGGTATCTATACTGATACTTGATCACATTCTCTTCTAGAGGAATTTCTAGAATTTGACAGCCTTTACGTATGTTCTATTTGACTGACACAGTAAGTGGTAGGTGATCTCCAACTAGTTCACAAATGCCAAGACAATTATGAATGGGAAATAGAGTTCCATTCAGAGCCACTTTGTGCTTGATACTGAGATTGGTGCCTTCTCAATAGACCTAGGTTGCTGTGGCTTCAGACTGCTTATAGTGCATGGTGTAGTCCTTCTAAGGATTCACTGCTAGTTGATTCTTACAGATGAGTACAGCTAAAGTGAAACATTAAGCTAAACCAGAGAACAGAAGATAAAAATCCATTCACATTACGTGTGTGTGTGTGTGTGTGTGTGTGTGTGTGTGTACACAATTATGAATTCTCTGGTGAATCGTTCAAAATAAGTTAATACTATTTACTTAAAGAAGGTGAAATATTTTCTTCCAAAAGAGTCATATTTAAAAAGAAAAATATCTTTATTATTTCTTTCTAATGATGATATGATTTTTAGAGACTGAACCCAGGGGTGTTCCGCCACTGACCTATATTTCTAGCCATTTCAATTTTTTATTTTGAAACAGAATCTTGCTCAGTTTTCCAGGATGGCCTTGAAATTGTGATCATCTTTTCTCAGCCTCCCGAGTCACAAGTGTGCACCACCACACTCAGTACTGTGTAGTATTTTTTTTTTATAAACTGCTCTAGATTAAATATCAAAATTGAACCTCACCCAGGCCTAGTTCTAATATTGACTAAGTTCTTTCTAGGGGCACCTTACCCTTTCTGGACCTGTTTCTTCATATGTCAATTAAGGGTGTTAAAATAGAGTGACTTGGTTTTTTTTTTTTTTTTACATTATTAAGACTTTTGTTCTATTCTCCAAAAGTAGCAGACATTAACAGATGTATCTGGCTAGTGATGTATCTGGCTTATCCTGAAAAAGCAGAGAATCTTTTCTCAGAGGATGGCAGTGGAAACTTGTTTCCTCCTTCTCTTTTTCTTTCTGTCCCAGAAAACCATTCCCATTCATGTGCCTGTTTTCTGCTCAAGACATGTACATACCAATTAGATCACGTACCTTACTAGCAGTCTTATTCAACACCGTGTTGTTTAGCTCTTCTCTATTTCCTCTGATAACCCTGCTATTGGAGCTCTTGCAAAGGCCCCCCCTGAAAATGTTACTCAGAGTTTCCTTTTGAAGGCTAGTTAGTTGACTTCCTGGGTTTCCAGCAGCAAGCTGTCTGTTGTTTTGCAACCAATTCACAAATTTATTGATTTCATTGACACCACCATTTTATTGAAACAGGAAAAGAAATGGGGAAAAGCATATTTTCACTGAAAACCAGACCACCTACAAGTGTTTTCTAGTAATAATTTATGTGAGGTTTATCTAGAAGCATGGAATATAATAGCTAACTTTCTCAAAGATAATTGAAGAAACTAGAAAAACCCATTCAAAGGAGGGAGCTAATAGTGCCTTTATTAAGGTTTGAGATGATGATTGTGTAGACATAGTTAGGAGAACAGAGAAAATACTTCATACACATATTCTTATCAATATTATGATTAGAACTATGAACACTCTTTAATAGTTTGATTTTACTCAACTGTAAAACGCTTCAGAGAAAGAAGGGATTATTATATAATACTAAAATGATATGTGTATATAGCAAATGACATCCAAATCATCCTTGAGAGAAAGCAGATGTTCTAGGCACAGGCTGATCCAGATTGGGCATTGGTGTTGGTACATGGGAATAAGTTCATTGACACTGTTCAGGGCTAAAATCCGAATCAGAAACCAGGCAGAGGGGGATCCAACATGGCCGCCGGCAAGGAAGCAGCGATTCCAATGTCTCCACATTAACGGGATCAGAAAGACCCACTGGAACAGCGGCAGTCTACCTACTGAGGAACTTCTAGCAAAATTCCGTGAAGAGGGGACCTGCCGGGAATTGGTAGGTTTATTAGAAGTGTCAGTTTGTCCCAGACAAGTGGATCTTGGCCGGACACGCGGGCGCAGAGGTCAAGTCCCGCAGCCACCAGCCGCTTCAGAAAGCGGCCGGAGGCCCCGAGTGGCGCGGCCTGCCCGAACCCACAGACGGCACCAGCCACCTCGCCGCCGTCCCGAGAGGCCCCGCTCTCGCTCAGCGAACGGCCACTCCACCCGCCCGGATCTTAGCCACGCAGCCGCAGCTGCCCGGCTCTACCAGCAGCCCGGCGCAGCGAGAAGTGTCCCCGCCTGGCCCAGCAGATAGCCCGTACCCTCCCGGCTCTACTAACAGCCCCGCCCACCCGGCGAACGGCTCCCCCCCCCCCAGACAGCGTGAAGGGAATCTAACCAACCCTTTACGAAATAGCGAACTGGGAACTAAAACCAGAGATTGTGTCAGACCAGAGACAAGCCAGTTCCACCCCTCCCTTCGGACACTCCGGCAAGGAGCCAGGGGCCCGCCATAGCAGAGAGGGGAAGTCACCAAAGTTCGGCCAAAGAGATTCCTTCCCAGCGGAATCTACTTTAGCAGGTGTGTGACTCCCACCCACATCAGATACAAACAACCGGGAAACTTCAAAATCTCTCCGTGGACGTGACCGTAAGGGCCAAAGGACTCTCGACCCCCAACTCCCCCTACTGCCAGTGACGAGGGCGTGACTGTAGGGGCAGAGGGAAGCAGAGAAGACTCCCCACCCCCAAATCCCCCAACCGCGAACTGAGAGGGTGTGACGGTAGGGGCGGAGGGAAACAGAGGACACTCCAGACCCCCAACTCCTCCTACCGCCATCAGAGTGGTTGTGACTGTAGGGGCTGAGGGAAGTAGAGGGGATCCTTGACCCCCAACTCCTATTACCACCAGCAGCGACACCAATGGTCTTAGCTGCCAGATTCCGAAGGTGTGCCCACCAAAGGGGTCCGGAAAAATTAAACAATTGACTCCCAGACTACAGCTCCACAGCACTGGGGCTTAGATGAATGACTGCGAGAGTGCTCAGTCGTTAGGGAAATAGAGCACTCGGTGGGGCTGAAAGTGTAACCAAATCCTTGGTGAACTGCCTCCGGTGAGCAGGACCTGGCTGGCTGGCAGGAGGATGGGGAGGAGGGGCCGTAGAAGTAAAACGGCTCTGGACCAACAGGATTGAGAGACTCCCAAGAACCGCCTTACAGGGATTGCTGTTGACACATTGAGGGCAAAACTCAGCCCGGAGGGCACAGCTTTGCCTATGGGAAGAGAAGAAAATGGATCTCTAAGACCTAATTTTATTTCCTATTTCATTTTAACTTTTTCTCTCCCTTTTCCCTCTCTCTCTCCCCTTCCAAGATTTACGGCTCTTTCCATTCTCCTCTATGCTATCTATCTCCCTCTCCTTCTTTCCTTTCAAGAGCACCTACCTTTCCCTCCCCCCAACTTTCATCCCAAGCATTACGTCATCCATTTCGCGTAACTGTCTAAATGCAAATAGGTGTGCGCCCTTCCCCCGCGCCTGCAAGGTAGCCGGACCCGCAACCCACCAGCAGGTCAGGCCCAGCAACCTGGGAGTGGCAGAGCCGCCCCACGCGCCTGCAAGGTAGGCGCACCTGCTACCAACCAGCAGAACAGGCCCAGCGGCCTGCCGATGTGGTAGGCACAGCGCCCCAATTGGAGGAGGAGCAGAGCCCCTGCCCGCGCCTGCGCGGGAGACTTAGCAACTATACAAGAGTAATACAAATATATAGGGGGAAAATTCAACAACACAACAGTCTCAGTAAGCAGAAAGAAACGCGAACAGTATGAAGAGACAAGGAAAGAAAGGACCACAAGCAATGCAGGTCAACTCAACGTTAGAAGAGGTAATTTCTGCAGCAGATGGAATGTCAGATAAAGAATTCAGGAGATACATGCTTCAGATGATCTGGAGTCTCAAGGAAGACATTAGACAGCAAAATCAGACAATGAAAGATCTCTTCAACAATGAAATACACAAACAAATCCAGGAAGCAAAAGATCAACTATACAGGGAGATAGAAGTTATAAAAAACAAACAGAAATCCTAGAAAGTCAGGAAGCAATAAACCAACTTAAAAACTCAATTGAGAATACTACCAACAGAGTAGAACACTTAGAAGATAGAACATCAGACAATGAAGACAAAGTATTTCAACTTGAAAAGAACATAGACAGCTCAGCAAGACAGTTAAGAAACCATGAGCAGAACATCCAAGAGATATGGGATAACATAAAGAGACCAAACTTAAGAGTCATTGGGATACAGGAAGGCATGGAGGTCCATACCAAAGGAATAAACAATCTATTCAATGAAATAATACGAGAAAACTTCCCAGACTTGAAGAATGAGACAGAATCCCAAATCCTAGAAGCCTACAGGACGCCGAATGTGCATAATCATGAGATCCACACCTAGACACATTATAATGAAGATGCCCAACATACAGAATAAGGAGAGAATTTTAAAAGCTACAAGAGAAAGGAAACAGATTACATTTAGGGGTAAACCAATCAGGATAACAGCTGATCTCTCAACACAGACTCTGAAAGCTAGAAGATCCTGGAATAACATATTTCAAACACTGAAAGAAAATGGGTTCCAACCAAGAATTGTGTATCCAGCAAAATTGAGTGTTGAGAGCCACAGCCAAAGGGGCCCCAGCAAACTTCCAGCTGCCAGCAAACTTCCAGCTGCCGGCTGATGATTGGCTCACAGCAGCCCCAGCAACATCTAGCTGATTGGCTCCTCTGTGGTGATGTTCATTGGGGTGTTTCCCTGCCCTTCAGACTGCCAGCTGATGATTGGCTCACAGCGGCCCCAGCAACATCTAGCTGATTGGCTCCTCTGCGGTGATGTTCATTGGGCTGTTTCCCTGCCCTTCAGACTGCCAGCTGATGATTGGCTCACAGCACAATGTGTTTTTAGCTTTGTGTGCTAATAATACATCATCCATATAGTGAAATATTTGTAGTTCAGGATTTTGATTTCTAAGTGGCTGGATTACTTTGTTAACATAAATTTGACACATAGTTGGGCTGTTAGCCATCCCTTGAGGGAGTACTTTCCATTCATATCTCTGATCAGGACCTTCATGATTTAGTGCAGGGATAGTAAATGCAAAACGTGGACTATCCTCAGGATGAATTGGAATTGAAAAAAAACAATCTTTAATATCTATAACTAAAACATACCAAGTTTTTGGCAAAGCAGACAATTGAGGAATCCCCGATTGAGCAGGTCCCATAATGACCATTTCATTATTAATGGCTCTTAAGTCTTGCAATAATCTCCATTTACCAGATTTCTTTTTGATGACAAAAATGGGAGTATTATGGGGAGATACAGAAGGTTGTATATGTCCTTCCGCTAATTGTTGTTTGACCAGATCATGGGCTACTTGTATCTTTTCTTTAGTCAAGGGCCACTGAGGAACCCATACTGGTCTTTCTGATTTCCATGTAATTTTTATTGTCTCAGTGGCCCTTTGTGAAAATCCAACCCATGTCTGTCTGTTCCTTGATCTATTTGTATTGGTGCTGCTATACCTTGTTCTTGTTTTTCTAATCTTTTTCCTTTCCTAAAACCTTGTCTAGCCATAATAGTGGGTGCATTTTGATTGATGTTATTTGTTAATGTCAAACCTAATTGATCTAAGACATCTCGTCCCCATAAATTTACGGGAAGATGATCCAATACATATGGTTGTATAGTTCCTTCACATCCTTCAGGATCCTTCCAATCTAATACCATTGCGCTTCTATCGGGATTAGTCGCCACTCCTAGGCCTCGAAGCGTTTGAGTGGCTTGTTGTAATGGCCAATGTTTTGGCCATTCTTGATGAGAGATGATGCTAAGGTCTGCACCTGTATCCAGTAGCCCATTAAATTCATGTCCTTGAATATTTAGTTTTAGCATGGGGCGAGAATCTAAATTTAAAGAAAGCATAGCCCAATCTACACCTGTGGAGCCTAATCCCTTGGAACCTCTTTCTACAGCATGACTGGAAAATTTATCATGTAGGCTTGGTATTATTAGTAACTGTGCTATTCTATCTCCTGGTGAAATTACTGATATACCCTTTGGAGAACTGGCTATAATTTTTATTTCACCTTCATAATCAGGATCAATTAACCCAGGACTTATCAAAAGTCCTTTTAGAGTAGAAGAGCTGCGTCCCAATAATAAGCCTACTGTTCCTTTGGGAAGAGGTCCTTTTACCCCTGTGGGAATGATTTGAACTCCCATCTCTGGAGTTAGTACTGATCTGGCGGAGGCGCAGATGTCCAACCCTGCGCTCCCTCTGGTTTGTCTGAAGAGGGATCTGATGGACAGTGTGTCCTGGTCACTACCCTGATGGGGTTGCTGGGTTCCTCCAGTGCTCTGTATATTTGTGGTTTGGGGCCCCGGAGCATTGGGGCCCCCTGTCCATTTTTTGGCAACGGAGCCCGATGCCTTTGTCCACGATATTGTGGATAAACACCTTGTCCTTGTTCGTTTTTTGATAATGGAGTACCCTCTATGGTGGTTTGAGAATGGCATTCATTAGCCCAATGTAATGGAGTACCCTCTACGGCATCGTGGGCAAATACCCGGTATTCTACTCCTTTGATACCTAGTTTTGTTAAACCCTCCTCCTATGGGGCAATTCCTTTTAAAATGTCCTGTTTGTTAACAATTGTAGCATGTTCTTGGCCTGGTATATAAAGCCTGTTTTACTGCAGCTGCCACAATTTGCCCTTGTTCATTAATGTCTCTGGCATCTAAAGCCTGTTTTACTGCAGCTTCCATGACTTGCTCTTGTTCATTAATGTCTCTACATAATTTAATATATGTGTTTAAATCTTCCTGTTTCCATGGTCTAATGATATCTCTGCACCAACGATTCGCTTGGTCATAAGCCAGTTGTTTTATTAATGGCATTGCTTGTTCTGTATTCCCAAAAACTCTGGTAGCTCTTTGAATAAGCCTATCTACAAATTCAGCGTAAGGTTCATTAGCTCCTTGTATTATCTTAGATAATTGACCTTGTAAACCTCCATGTCCTTGTAAAGTCTTCCATGCCTTAACTGCATCTACAGCAATTTGTAAATATACACCAGGATCATATGCAATTTGTTGCTGCCGATCCTCATAAGGTCCCTTTCCTAACAACATATCTAGATTTCTCTGAGGATAACCAGCTGCTGCATTTTGCCTAGCCGTCTCCTTGCAAAATTCCTCATTGGCAACCTTCCATAACAGGTATTGTCCTCCATTTAGCACAGCTTTACAAATATTAGCCCAATCTGCTGGCGTCATGTTTAAGTTGGTAATGGATTCGACCAAGCTTACAGTGAAGGGTGCTTGAGGACCATAGATTTTTACAGCCTCTTTTAGCTCCTTCACTGTTTTGAAATTTAAACCCTGGTAAATTCGCTGCCCTCCTACCTCAAATACAGGGCATACTTGAGATCCTGTCTCAGGATCCGAACTATCAACTGCAGGGGTTGGGAGTCTCCTAGCATATGGAGGTGGTGCTGTTGATTGGACACTTATGTCCTCTGGTGATAGAATGCTGTTAGTAGCAGTCTCCTGTAGAGGTGGTGCTGATGGTTGGACACTTACGCTCTCTGATAGAAAGGTGTTATTAGCAGTCTCCTGTTGTAACTTTTCCCCTGATGGCTTTTTCTGCTCTAAACTTCCTTCCTCTGTCTCACTAGCTTGAAAGACCTTCTCTTTTACTTGAATCTTTTCCGCTTTCTGACTAACTTGAGAGACCTTCTCTTTTACTTGAATCAATATGTCTTCTCCTTCCTCTACCTTTGTCTGAATTGAAGGCTTTGGACTAAGCAAACCAGATACGAGTGTCCACAATGGCAATGTGCCAACTGGCAGAGTCCCTGGGTTGTTCTTTTCTATTCTTTTTAAATCTTCACCATGATGGTTCCATTGTGATATATCTAACAACTCCTCCTTAAAAAGCCATGGGCTACATTGTTGTATTGTATCAACGTATGCCCTGACTGTTCTTGATTTTACTGGGAAGCCTCCTTCCTCTAACAATTTACTTAACAGTCTTTCGGTTTGTTTTTTACTAATTGCTGATCCCGTATTTCTGCTATAATACAACCCAACAAGATGATGCCAAACAAAACCGAGACAGAATGAAATAAAAATGGAACCATACAAAATCATTATATCAACCTTTCTATCCTCCTGAAATGTCCATCCGTCCTTTCTCCCTATCTGTTCCTCAGACGCAAATAGTTTTTCCTCAGATGTGAGCGGTTTTTCTTCTGTCTCACTCATCTCCAGGGACAGGCAAGTTAAAACAAAAATGAAGCAAAACAAAAGAGGAATCTTAGAATGGCTACCCATCCTCTCGCCCTGCCCTCAGGGGCGAGCAGTTTACTTACCCTCAGTCGCTCCCCGTGCGAGCCACCAAATGCCGCAGTCTGGCTGGGCACAATTCAGGAGCCACTTGTCAAAAGAAACTAACTTTATTTTTAGAACTACAAACGCCAAACAAAACAGCTCCTCAGGAAAAAACCCTCAGAGCCCAACTGCCACCACCGGCTTCCCACAAGCCTCTCACCCCCACACAAACCTCACCACCTCCCACAATCCTCCTGTTCTTGAGGCTGATTGGCTGGGTCGCATGGGCGGAGCCAAAAAAGTCCCCCAATGAGCAGCTCCGTGGAGGAGCCAATCAGCTAGATGTTGCTGGGGCCGCTGTGAGCCAATCATCAGCTGGCAGTCTGAAGGGCAGGGAAACAGCCCAATGAACATCACCGCAGAGGAGCCAATCAGCTAGATGTTGCTGGGGCCGCTGTGAGCCAATCATCAGCTGGCAGTCTGAAGGGCAGGGAAACAGCCCAATGAACATCACCGCAGAGGAGCCAATCAGCTAGATGTTGCTGGGGCTGCTGTGAGCCAATCATCAGCCGGCAGCTGGAAGTTTGCTGGCAGCTGGAAGTTTGCTGGGGCCCCTTTGGCTGTGGCTCTCAACAATTGAGCTTCAAGATGGAAGATGAAATTAAAACCTTCCACGATAAACAAAAGTTAAAAGAATTTGCAGCTAGAAAACCATCTCTCCAAAAAATCCTCAGCAAAACATTACAGGAAGAGGAAATGGAAAATAACAATGAAAACCAACAGTGGGAGGTAGGACAGTAAAGGGGGGAAAATAGTCAAAGAGGAAAACAAACCATATTCAGTAACATAAATAAACAAATATGGCTGGAAGGATAACCCATATCTCAATAATAACCCTAAATGTTAATGGCTTAAACTCACCAATTAAGAGACACAGGCTAGTAGAATGGATCAAAAAACATGACCCAACAATATGCTGCCTACAGGAGACGCACTTGATAGAAAAAGACATACATAGACTGAAGGTGAAAGGTTGGGAAAAATCATATCACTCATATGGACTTTGGAAACAAGCAGGAGTGTCCATACTCATATCCAATAAAATAGATTTCAAGCCAAAGTTAATCAAAAGGGATAAAGAGGGACACTACATACTGCTCAAGGGAACCATACACCAACAAGACATAACAATCATAAATATATATGCCCCAAACAATGGTGCAGCTATGTTCATCAAACAAACTCTTCTCAAGTTCAAGAGTCTAATAGGCCACCATACAATAATCATGGGAGACTTCAACACACCTCTCTCACCACTGGACAGATCTTCCAAACAAAAGTTGAATAAGGAAACTATAGAACTCAATAACACAACTAACAACCTAGACTTAATTGACATATATAGAATATACCACCCAACATCAAGCAGTTACACTTTTTTCTCAGCAGCACATGGATCCTTCTCAAAAATAGATCATATATTATGTCACAGGGCAACTCTTAGACAATATAAAGGAGTAGAGATAATACCATGCATCTTATCTGACCATAATGGAATGAAACTGAAAATCAACGATAAAAGAAGGAAAGAAAAATCATGCATCACTTGGAGAATGAACAACAGGTTACTGAATGATCAATGGGTTAAAGAAGACATTAAGGAGGAAATTAAAAAATTCTTAGAGATAAATGAAAACACAGACACAACATATCGGAATCTATGGGACACATTGAAAGCAGTTCTAAGAGGAAAATTCATTGCATGGAGTTCATTCCTTAAAAAAAGAAAAAACCAACAAATAAATGATCTCATACTTCATCTCAAAATCCTAGAAAAAGAAGAACAAAATAACAGCAAAAGAAGTAGAAGGCAAGAAATAATTAAAATCAGAGCTGAAATTAATGAAATTGAAACAAAAGAAACAATTGAAAAAATTGATAAAACTAAAAGTTGGTTCTTTGAAAAAATAAATAAGATCGACAGACCCTTAGCCATGCTAACGAAGAGAAGAAGAGAGAGAACTCAAATTACTAGCATACAGGATGAAAAAGGCAATATCACAACAGACACTTCAGAAATACAGAAGATAATCAGAAATTATTTTGAATCCTTATACTCCAATAAAATAGAAGATAGTGAAGGCATCGATAAATTTCTTAAGTCATACGATCTGCCCAGATTGAGACAGGAGGATATAGACAACCTAAACAGACCAATATTAATTGAGGAAATAGAAGAAACCATCAAAAGATTACCAACTAAGAAAAGCCCAGGACCGGATGGGTATACAGCAGAGTTTTACAAAACCTTTAAAGAGGAACTAATACCAATACTTTTCAAGCTATTTCAGGAAATAGAAAAAGAGGGAGAACTTCCAAATTCATTCTACGAGGCCAACATCACACTGATTCCTAAACCAGACAAAGATACTTCAAAGAAAGAAAACTACAGACCTATATCTCTAATGAACCTAGAAGCTAAAATCCTCAATAAAATTCTGGCGAATCAGATACAAAATCATATCAAAAAAATTGTACACCATGATCAAGTAGGATTCATCCCTGGGATGCAAGGCTGGTTCAATATACGGAAATCAATAAATGTTATCCACCACATCAATAGACTTAAAAATAAGAACCATATGATCGTCTCGATAGATGCGGAAAAAGCATTCGACAAAGTACAGCATCCCTTTTTGTTCAAAACTCTCGAAAAAATAGGGATAACAGGAACATACCTCAACATTGTAAAAGCAATCTACGCTAAGCCCCAGGCTAGCATCATTCTGAATGGAGAAAAATTGAAGGCATTCCCTCTAAATTCTGGAACAAGACAGGGATGCCCTCTCTCACCACTTCTGTTCAACATAGTTCTCGAAACACTGGCCAGAGCAATTAGACAGATGAAAGAAATTAAAGGCATAAAAATAGGAAAAGAAGAACTTAAATTATCACTATTTGCAGATGACATGATTCTATATCTAGCAGACCCAAAAGGGTCTACAAAGAAACTATTAGACCTAATAAATGAATTCAGCAAAGTGGCAGGATATAAAATCAACACGCATAAATCAAAGGCATTCCTGTATATCAGCGACAAACCCTCTGAAATGGAAATGAGGACAACCACTCCATTCACAATATCCTCAAAAACAATAAAATACTTGGGAATCAACCTAACAAAAGAGGTAAAAGACTTATACAATGAAAACTACAAAACCCTAAAGAGAGAAATTGAAGAAGATCTTAGAAGATGGAAAAATATACCCTGTTCATGGATAGGCAGAACTAACATCATCAAAATGGCGATATTACCAAAAGTTCTCTATAGGTTTAATGCAATGCCAATCAAAATCCCAATGACATTTCTTGTAGAAATAGAGAAAGCAATCATGAAATTCATATGGAAAAATAAAAGACCCAGAATAGCAAAAACAATGGTAAGCAGGAAGTGTGAATCAGGTGGTATAGCGATACCAGACTTCAAACTATACTACAGAGCAATAGTAACAAAAACAGCATGGTACTGGTACCAAAACAGGCAGGTGGACCAATGGTACAGAATAGAGGACACAGAAACCAACCCATAAAACTACAACTATCTTATATTTGATAAAGGGGCTAAAAGCATGCAATGGAGGAAGGATAGCATCTTCAACAAATGGTGCTGGGAAAACTGGAAATCCATATGCAACAAAATGAAACTGAATCCCTTTCTCTCGCCATGCACAAAAGTTAACTCAAAATGGATCAAGGAACTTGATATCAAACCAGAGACAAGGCATCTGATAGAAGAAAAAGTTGGCTACAACCTACACACTGTGGGGTCGGGCTCCAAATTCCTCAATAGGACACCCATAGCACAAGAATTAATATCTAGAATCAACAAATGGGACTTGCTCAAACTAAAAAGTTTTTTTTCTCAGCAAAAGAAACAATAAGAGAGGTAAATAGGGAGCCAACATCATGGGAACAAATTTTTACTCCTCACACTTCAGATAGAGCCCTAATATCCAGAGTATACAAAGAACTCAAAAAATTAGACAATATGATAACAAATAACCCAATCAACAAATGGGCCAAGGACCTAAACAGACACTTCTCAGAGGAGGACATACAATCAATCAACAAGTACATGAAAAAATGCTCACCATCTCTAGCAGTCAGAGAAATGCAAATCAAAACCACCCTAAGATACCATCTCACTCCAGTAAGATTGACAGCCATTAAGAAGTCAAACAACAACAAGTGCTGGCGAGGATGTGGGGAAAAGGGTACACTTGTACATTGTTGGTGGGACTGCAAATTGGTGCAACCAATTTGGAAAGCAGTATGGAGATTTCTTGGAAAGCTGGGAATGGAACCACCATTTGACCCAGCTATTCCCCTTCTGGGTCTATTCCCTAAAGACCTAAAAACAGCATGCTACAGGGACACTGCTACATCGATGTTCATAGCAGCACAATTCACAATAGCAAGACTGTGGAAGCAACCTAGATGCCCTTCAATAGACGAATGGATAAAAAAAATGTGGCATTTATACACAATGGAGTATTACTCTGCATTAAAAAATGACAAAATTATAGAATTTGGAGGGAAATGGATGGCATTAGAGCAGATTATGCTAAGTGAAGCTAGCCAATCCCTAAAAAACAAATGCCAAATGTCCTCTTTGATATAAGGAGAGTAACTAAGAACAGAGTAGGGAAGAAGAGCATGAGAAGATGACTAATATTAAACAGGGATGAGAGGTGGGAGGGACAGGGAGAGAGAAGGGAAATTGCTTGGAAATGGAAGGAGACCCTCAGGGTTATACAAAATTATATACAAGAGGAAGTGAGGGGAAAGGGAAAAATAATACAAGGGGGAGAAATGCATTACAGTAGAGGGGGTAGAGAGAGAAGAGTGGAGGGGAGGGGAGGGGAGGGGGGATAGTAGAGGATAGGAAAGGCAGCAGAATACAACAGACACTAGTATGGGATTATGTAAATCAGTGGAAGTGTAACTGATGTGACTCTGCAATCTGTATACGGGGTAAAAATGGGAGTTCATAACCCACTTGAATCAAAGTGTGAAATATGATATATCAAGAACTATGTAATGTTTTGAACAACCAATAAAAAAAATTAAAAAAAGAAACCAGGCAGATAAACAATTCATCCATGCTAAAAGTATGAAGGGATGTATCTGAAGTATGGAATTCAGATAATGAAAATTCTGGGATTGATAGCAAAATAAGAGCAACATAAATCATTCTGAGCTGTGGGTGAGGTAGTATCTGTTATAAGCACCTGGCTGGCTCAGGCATCTATGGTACAATATTTGTGAAATAGAAAAGTTAAATGGAGTTACATAACTGTTATGTAGTGGGGGAGCATGTTTTTTTTTTGCAAAAATAAGTGCATTTATTAGGTGCTCACCAACTTCTTGTCTTCATAGAGAGATGGGAGAGACTAGGTGCTATATATACAAGCTCTGGGGTTAGAAAGAAACATGAATCTCCTAACTCTGAAAAACAAAAGAAAAAAATTCTGATGTTTTCCTTAAATTGTCGTTGTCTCTTTCAATTCAAGGTGTTTGGCATGTATACTCAAGCATTTTGGAGCAAGAAAATAATTAAGATTTATAGGAAAAGACGATAGAAACATAGGACCATAATAATTTAGGTTTCCATTGTTGTGGAGAAGCCTTTTGGATTTATGTCATCCCATTTATTGATTATCAAGTTTTACTTCTTGTGGCTGAAAGAGTCTTGTTCAGAAAGTCTGTCCCTGAGCTGATATGTTGGAGTGTTCGGTCTACATTTTCTTCCAGTATGTGCAGGGTTTCTGGTCTAATTTCTAGGTCTTTAATCCATTTTGAGTTGAGTTTTGTGCAGAGTGAGATAGGGGTTAAATTTCATTCTACTACATTGGATTTCCAGTTTTCCCAGCATCATTTGTTGAAGATGTTATCTTTTCTCCAATATATGTTTTTGATGCCTTTGTCTAGTATGAGATGACTGTATTTATGTGGGTTTGTCTCTGTGTCTTCTATTCTGTACCGTTGGTCTTCATGTGTGTGTTGGTGCCAATACCACTTGTTACTATAGCTCTGCAGTATAATTTTTTTAAGAGAGAGAGAGAGAGAATTTTTAATATTTATTTTTTTTAGTTTTCGGTGGACACAACATCTTTGTTTGTATGTGGTGCTGAGGATAGAACTCAGGCCGCACGCATGCCAGGCGAGTGCGCTACTGCTTGAGCCACATCCCCAGCCCTACTCTGTAGTATAATTAAAGGTCTGGTATTAGAGAGCCTACAGAATGGAAGAAAATCTTTGAAATCTGCGTCTCAGATAGGGTGTTAATTTCCAGGTTATATAAAAAATTTCAAAAAATTTAACATAAAAATCTCAAATAACCTAATCAATGAATGGGCAAAGGAAATAACAGACACTTTTCAAAAGAAGAAATACGAATGGTTAACAAATATATGAAAAAATGTTCAACATCTCTAGCAATTAGAGAAATGCAAATTAAAACTACACTGACATTTCATCTCACTTCAGTCAGAATGGCATTTATCAAGAATACAAGTAATAGCAAATGTTGGCAATGATGTGGAGAAAAGGGTACACTTATACATTGTTGGTGGGACTGCAAATTGGTGCAACCACTCTGGAAAATAGTATAGAGAGTCTTCAAAAAAATAAAAAAAAAACTAGGAATGAAATCACTATTTGACCCAGCTATCCCATTCTTTGATATGTAACTAATGGATTTAAAATCAGCATACTACAATGACAGAGCCACATCAATGGTTATAGCAGCACAATCGAAAATAGCTAAACTATGGAGCCAACCTAGATACCTTTCAACAGATGAATGGATAAAATGTGGTATATACACAAGGGGCTATTACTCAGCCTTAAAGAAGAATGACTTTATGACATTTTCTAGTAAATGGAAGGACCTGGAGACTATCATACTAAGTGAAATAAACCAGTCCCAGAAAGCCAAGCTTGAATGTTTTCACTGATCTGTGGAAGTTAACGCATGGTAAGGGAGGGAGGGTAAGAATAGAAATTTGGTAGATTAGACAAAAGGCAATGAAGGAAAGGGAGGGATACGTGAATGGGAAAGACAATGGAATGAATCTGACATCACTTTCTTATGTATATATATGAACACACCACAGTGAATCTAACCATAATGTACATCCACAAGAATGGGGTCCTAATTAGAGTCAGATATATTCCATGCTTGCATAATTATATCAGTGGATTATTCTACTGTCATGTATAACTAAAAAGAACCATTAAAGAGTTAGGTTTCAAAAATATACCAAAAGTAAGAAAGAGTAGGTGACAACCATGGGCTGGAGAGCAGTTTGAAGACATTTTCAAAGGCTGGTAGAGTGCCTTGATTCCCTGAGACTTTAGAAATTACTTAGCATCTAAAATAACTAACCTATTGGGTTATAGAGAGCAGATGTTGGCACATTTGGGGGCTCTAGTTGTATGTAGCCATCCTTTAATAAATATGGGTGAATTAATTACAAAATGGCCAGAAAATAGAAAGTTATTTTGCCATTAAGGTCAAGGAAACTATCTAAAGTTACTGGAAAATATTTAAGTAATATCAAATGAAAACAGGAAGTTTCACAGGAACTAATATGGTATGATCTCTCCCCACTCATATTTTTCAGTGCTGAGGATCCAACCCAGACCTTGTACATGCTAGGGAAGTGCCCTACCACTGAGCTGTATTCTCAGATATCATTTTAATAGATGTTGTATGTATAGAAAACAGTCTGGAAAAGAATAAAAGATTATGGTTGTATAATAATAGGAGTCAGTCGGGCATTGTGGTACATGCCTGTAATGCCAGCAGTTCAGGAGGCTGAGTCAGGAGGATCACTACTCCAAAGACAGCCTCAGCAACAGCGAGACGCTAAGCAACTCAGTGAGACTCTGTCTCTAAATAAAATACAAAATAGGGCTGGGGATGTGGCTTAGTGGTCGAGTGCCCCTCAGTTCAATCCCCAGTATCAAAATATATATACCAGGAGTCATTTCCAGGAGACTTGTACTTTCTTATATTTTGATGACATTATTTAGTATAACATTGTGAAATCATATTAAAACCATTTGAAAATCAAGTTGGCTACAGCGAAGATCCATATTATTTCAAAGCATTGAAAAATTCAAAACTTTGAAAAAATTGTAAACTATTGAAGATAAGCTGTAAAACAGTTTATTTTCTTTATTTCTCTGTTTTATACTCATTGACTGAAATTTTTGGAATCTAGTCCAAGCAAAGAATCATTTCTGAGGATGGCATATGAAATTCAAACTACAAGTTATTCAAATATGATACTTTTCTTAGACTATGAATATGTTTTTGATGAGCTCAGTTTGTAGGTGGAGAAGTTTATCTTGATGATTTTGTTTTAAATTGAGGACTTTAATTTTTATTGGCAACTAAGATTTTTTTCTTTCTTTAGGGTAAAGAGTATGCAGCACCATGGAATGTAAAAATTAGAAAGTTGGAATGCACTATTAATCCATGTAAAGTATTTGGGCATCACGCACACAACCTGCAATGAAGTTTATTGAAAGAGGTTAACAAATTTTTACTTTTTTGTTGTTATTTTTGTGTTCCCTTATTTCATTTCTTGTGAAGTGGGGAGAGGGTATTTCACTAAATTCTTGAAATTTATGGAATACAGAAATTGAATATGCAATCTTTGGTTCTTGTGTTCTTAATCTAGAGTCTTATATAAAATATGCAATTATTTGTATTTCTGCATTTTTCTGCGTTGAAATCTTTTCACATTCATCTGGATGTTAAGGAGGACAAGACCCAAAGCACATTTAGAACCACATCCCTGGAGGAAGTTTGAGGTTCCTCCAAATAATTCCCTATTTGTTGTAAAATATTATTCATTAATATAGTCTGAGGAATAATAGAAACAAACAAGTGAGAACATATTAAGCCTTTGTCAAAATTCACTCTGCCTTCCTTACCATTGGAACCAAAACCACTGTAAAGGGAGGTCAAGTAGAAGCTGTGGGGTCTTTGTCTCTTAAATGCAAGCACATCCGACTGCCTGTGTTATTGGGCAGCCAGTGGGGAGCATCTGGATATCTTTACACTCCTGAGCCAATTTAAAGGTATTTGTATCAGTGGTTAAAAGGAAAGAATTATAATGCCATGATTCTGATATGTAATTTGGTTTTTGCATTTCCTGTCATCTACTTATGAACTACTTCAGATCTACCTCAAGCCCTAACTTGACTGATATGAGTGGGGGGTAATTTTTACAGCTTTCTCCTGTACAGAATTTTCATATTCAAAAAATTTTATTGGTTTATTAATATATTAATAAAATAATCATATTTTATTGGATTATTAATGAATACAGATTTCTCTGGGGGCTAAGGATGCACCTCCGTGGTGGAGTACTTGCCTAGGTGGATCAAGGCTTTGGGTTCAATCCCCAGTACCATATAAAAAGCTCTTTGAAGACATTAGTGGGATGTAGGATGACTGATGTGGGATAATTTAATTGCTTTGTCTGTATATAATATATAATGGCAATTTAAATGACCTTTTCTTAATGCCTCTGGATTTAGGTTGGCCCACTTGGAGCATTATGCTTACTACATACAATAGCACAATGTAAGAATTAATAACAGTTGTTAGGTACACCATCTAACATTTGGATTTGAGATGGACTTCTGAGCTTCTCTTGCCTCTTCTTATTCATGTTCAGAAATACTGTACCACTTCTTATTAATTTGACCCCCAAAAAGCAGTGACCTGTTGCCAAATGAAGTTCACTTTTTTTCCCCCAGTCTATATACCATCAGTCAAATACAACTAGCCTTATGGAAGGCAGGAAACTCTGTTGTCGACTCCACTATAGAATGATCTTGGAAACTACAGATTATGTAGAGTAATAATTTATGGGATATGGAATATGGTATTGGGTAGGAATCAAGTATCTGTGCTTCTTTCTATTTCCAGAATAAATGGATCTGGAAACCTGGAGTTACAGAATTTCCAATGATTAGATATGAGTGCTTTCCTGCAATTTTTTTAGATATTAGAAACCAAGGGGAAGAATTTTCTACTAGGGGAAGTGGAAAATACCATATATAGCTTCCACATGATTGTTTTCCTTGATTTTTCAATTAATGTGTAATATTTTTCTGGGGCCATGTTTAATGTTAACTTTTAGTCTAAATGTTTCTGAATCTCAACAAATCAAAGCAGTTCTATAGAAGCCATGAATTTCACCTGAAGGAATTTGACTCAAGAAATGGTTCCATGACATCAGCCTTGTGATGTTATGCCTTTGGATTGGTGTTGGCTTGGACATTGAGTTGTTTTTCATTGCTTACAGTATGTGCACATGTGCTCACACAATGATATTTGGAGTTTTGACATATGGGGATAACAAACAGGGTGAAGATAGCAATGTCAGGATGATTGGTCTGTCCAACAGGCATCATTGAAAACTATCCACTGAACACTCATACACTTATGTTTGGCCATGTGACAGAGTCCCCTGACCAGAGACTCTTGGTTTGATATTTGTCATCTCACCCTAGTTGAACGAAGTTTAGTATTTATCTATTAATTTTGGATTTTAGAACTAGATTCCAAAACTGAATAATAGCCTGCTAATTCTCATTAATGTCTTTTTATTATGGAGGACATTATTTGGGAGACCTAGTGTTGAGTTCTCCTGAGTTGCCCACATTTCTATGCCTTTGAAGAGTGTTTGTTGCCTTGAGTTTTTATTTTATTTTATAAAATACTTATATTTTTTCAATAATATTGTTATAAAGCTTCTGATTTAGATTTTTAATTTTTTATTATGCACAATGAATACAAATGTAATCAGAGAACTTTGTCATTCTTCCAGGTACATCATCTGATGTTCTAGGACAGAGCTCTAAGTTATAAAAACTGATGTATTAAGGACAGAGAGTTGGTGGCAAGGTATAGGGTTGCCAGACCAGGGAAAGATGGAAGTTTTCTCCATTAGGATAATAAAGACAGGAGGTAATCTAATATTTCCCCCATGAGAAATGGTATTTTCTGCTACTTTTTAAAGGCCATAAATATGTATTTGGATGTCTTGATTTTGGAAAGGGTAAGGCAGAGTCAAAGTGACTCAGGTGATATTGCTGAAGATCAGACATCTTGAGAACTTGGGCTGGAAGCAGTGTGCACATGGTTTCCTGGTTATACCTGCAATAGAATATTGGTCCCTTGAATCTAAGGCATTTCTCATTATACCACCCTACTTTGTATGATAAGGTCCCTGTAAGGGTAGAGTACAAAGAAGTAAGATAGTGAAAGATTCCTTTTGACATTGTTTGTTTCTTAAAAGTTAATACTCTTTGTACCATTTATATAATATTTCCAATTAACTAAAATTACATGTTCTCTGTATAGTTTACTATGGTTTAAACATTTCATTGAATTTTCTTCTTATTAAGGTCACTAAAATGCTCCCTCAGCAAATAAAATGAGAGAAAGACTGTGGAATTCTGTCCAACCTGTAGATGTGCCACACTGGGTGATTGAACATTGGTCTGTCCTTGAGATTTCATAGAGATTTTGGCTGTGGGGACCAGCAAGTGTGTTAGTCAGCTTTACATCTCTTTGACCAAAGTACCCATTATGAAGAAACAGAAAACAAAGAGTTTATTTTGGCTCACAGTTCCAGAGGCTCAGTCCATATTCAGCTGAGTCCATTTCTGTGTGCCAAAGGTGAAACACAATATCATGATGGAAGGACATGGTGGAGGACAGAGAGAGAGAGATGGTGATTTAAACAGGCAGAGAAGGCCTGAATCTCTGGGTCATTTTA